>NC_081413.1:524916921-525217754 GCF_030272615.1 Cryptomeria japonica
CCCATCCATTGTCTATCGGTTCTTCCTTGGAATCATATGTAACTCCTTCATCGGCATAGTAATGTGATTTATCTTTGTTCTTCTTAAATCTGTATTTTCGATATTCAGGGTTAGGCTTATATGTTGTTTTATCTTCCTCTCTCAATCTTGCATGTCTATCAGGACATCTAGATGCTATATGAAAAACTCTATTGCAATTAAAACATTTAAACATTGCTTTAGCTTCATACTTACTTCCAACTGGACCTTTAGGCATCTTTCTTGCAAATAGTGCTTCAAGTTCTTCCAGTTCTTCATTTTCCCTCCTGATATCTTCAAGTTCTTTTGTATAAAGTGCTTTCCAATAAGATTTGTCAGATGATGATGATGATGATGATGTTGCAGATGATGATTCTCTGAAGGATAAATTTGTCTTAATTATAGCAACAAGACCAAATTCCTCAAGCTCGAATGATGAAAGTTTCCCAACCAAGGTATCTCTAGATACTGATGTATTAGGCTTTGTTCTCAACTCATTAATAGTCGTTACTTTCATTTTGTAAGATGGTGGTAAAGCTCTTAAAAATTTAGAAATAATTTCATCTTCACTTAAGGATCCTCCACAACATTGTATTCCTAAAACAATTTCATTAACTCTTTCCAGAAAAGCAGAAATTCTTTCATCTTCTTCCATTTTTAAATTTTCATACCTGACCCAGTAACATTCGAGTTTTGCAATTTTGACAGTGGTATCTCCTTCATTCAATGTCTCCAATTTATCCCAAATATCTTTAGCAGTAGATCAGTCTTATAATCCCATGATTTTATGATCTGATAATGTGCTCAAAAGTGCTTGTCTTGCTTTGCAATCATTTTCTTGATCTTTACCCAAAGTTGGTGGATTAGGTTGATTCAGAGTAGGACCAACATAGCCATTCTTTGTAACTTCCCATATGTCTCTTCCAATGCAATTTAGATGTTTCTCCTCTATGATCTTCTATATACCATAGTTAGTTCCACCAAGTTTTAAACTATCCTTCCTGAAAATGTTTGTTGCCATAGGATCTCCTCAAGATGTTAGGCTTCTGCAAAAAGAGGACTTGGATTTGATACCAATTGTTAGGAACTGAAAGGACAACTGAGAAGGGGGGGTGAATTAGTTGTCAATGAATTTAAACTCAATTATAACTTAATTCAACTTAATACTTAATACCAGTAAATGAAACTTAATGCTGGTTAATAGATTAGCAGTTAATATCAATATCGGTGAAACTTAATGCATGAAACGGAAAGAGAAACAACATCCACAACATATAACACAGATATTTTTGACGTAGAAACCCTGTAAGGGGAAAAATCACAGTGGGAAACCTTACCCACAACTAGATGATACTACTATAGATAGTATGTGTATACAAATGGGGTCTGCACATGCAGAAAGGCCAACCGCCTAGAGCACACTGCTCAACTGGGAGTCACAATGACAACAGTAGGATGATTAAAACCTAGAATAATGTACTTCTTCAAAGTGAATCTAAAATGATGGATTTAGTACTGGTTTAAGCTCTAATAAACACCTTCAAACCTTCCTTTAACCTTAAAATGATGTCTTCTTGATTCGCTCTATGATCTGCTCATATGATCTTCAATATTCACACATACCATGATCATACCACAATTCCACACTTCATCTCACAAATGAGATCTTACATTTGTACAAAACCTAAGACCAAATGTGTAGGTTGACTCACTAAGAATATTGCAATTAAATCAATTACAAATAAGTCTTGATGCGATACAACATGTCGGCTCAATACAATTACAACAATATCCAGTCAATAAATCATCTCCATAATGTGTCATGCTGATCTGGAATAGATAACGTATACCGGTCCATAACCTAGACCAATTGGTACAAGAGAACCTCATCAAAAAGATATTCATGATTCTAAGGATGAATACTAGGATCATTAGGGTGTCTTAGTGTGTTTTATGTTTCATGTATGCAATAAACCCCACCATGTAAGCCCAAGTCACCAATTAGGCAATTTGAGAAGCCAATTGGGACAATGTGGTAAAAAGGGGTAATAGATGGTCTAAATTTGTGTTTAATAGTTTTTAGACATTTTTTATGTGTTTTTGGTTGGTCCATGTATGTGGATCCCAACCTTAGCGAGTATGACAACTTTTTGTGCCAAATTGCAAAAAATGCAACTTTTGATGCAAAAGTGCAATTGTTTGTAAATTGGTTGGGGGAAGCCTTTCAATGGCTCCAACCTACTCCAAATTTTGTGGGAAACCATTGGAGAGATTTATAATCCTTTTGGGCACAATTCCCAAGGTTTTTGTTGTTAGAATTGGAGTTTGAGAATCAATAATACACATAATACTATAGTTTTCCCAGAAATTTTGAGTTTGCAGGACTTGTACGTGTCTGTACGGATTGATCTGGATCCCACCACCCATGGAGTAGATAGGGAGATGAAATATATTTCTTTTTGTGGAGGTCTAAGGTCTTAACTATTCTGGAGTAGAGAGAACCCTCCATTCTTCTGACTGTAACCCGAAAATTGAGGGTTTGGAAAGGGTTTTGAACAAAAATGGCCTTATCTTGCACTCCAATCCATTAGAAGACTCTTCCTTTGGAGGGATACAAGAGAAGCCTCTTTAATTTAATTTTTTCATGGTGTGTAGTAGGGGAAAATTTTTTGTGTAGAGAAAAGAGCAAGATTAGGTAGGCATCTCTATGTGACTAACTAGGACAATTTTTAGGACAGTCATCATAAGATGTCATAGCGGTGGATTTCAGGAATGTCACCTTGGAATTAGAGGTTTCTAACTACCCCCCACATTCACATAGAGTTTATTTTCCATTTGGTGTATCGGTAAAGGTAGTTGCTTTGGAAAATAGGGCTAATTTCCCCTATTGGGTCTCTTAGCCTCTGAAGGGAACATTACTTGTATCTACTGATCTGGGAAAACCATTTAGGGGATCAATAAAAATTCCAAAAGGGTGTCTAAAATGATAAATTATTTGTATGGGTGTGTGGAAATTTTTTGAGTTAAGGTCCATTCTATCATGAAATAGGGCTACAAGTTGAGGGGGTAGGTTTACAAAGGAGGTATGAGGAATTGGTGCCCTAAACCAATACCAGTTTTTGAAAGAGTCTTTAGATGACATGTGTTGACCATATTCAAAATCCCAAGGAGTAGAGGTCAGTGGTAAAGAATGTTTGAGGAGTTGAAGCCTTTTACTCATCTTGATTAGGCCTAAGCATAGTGAATGAGTGTGTAGTTTCATCCAAGATGCAAAGTCTTTCCTTGTAGGACCCTTGTGTGTAGTTAGGGGGTCACTAGCCTAACCTTGTTTGGGCTTGTCATTAGGAGTTTGGGTAGGCCTCTGCATCAATTGGTATCAGAGAAAAGGAGTGTCCTTTGGAAGAGAAGGAGAAGATAATATGTCAGAAGAAGAAGGATCCCATGAGGCACCTTCAAGAATGACCAATGTGGAATTGAATGTCCTGGTGAAGAAGCAGATGGCATAGAGAAGAGTATTCAGGGCTGAGAATCAGGCCTTGAGAAATGAGATGGACTGGTTGAAGGACAAAGTGGAGAGGGGAGAGAGAGACTCTGGAGAAGAAGGGGATGAAGAGGAGATCCCTATGCAGGAAGAGCTAGAGGTACCTGTAGACCAAAGACCCCTGATGAGTGTCCTCAAGTCCATGGAGAGAAGAACAATGGATGTGAAGATGGATCTGCCAGTATTTTCAGGCAAGATGGAGTGGATACTCCTTGGACAATTTTTTTGAAAGTGAAGACATACCAGACCACCAGAGGGTGAAGATGGCCCAATCCAAGATGAAAGGGGCTGCACTAACTTGGTGGACTTTCATCCATGATGAGAGGGTGAAAGAGGGAAAGAGAAGAGTAGCTACATGGAAGAAGATGTTGGCTTTGGTTAAAGAAGCCTATGTCCCAATGGATTACAATATCCAATTACATAGGAGGAGACAAAATTTGAAACAAAAGGAGATGGACGTGTGTTCCTATACAAAGGAGTTCATGAGGTTGTGTGTGAGGAATAAGGTGAAAGAGAGTGAAGATGAGAAGGTAGCAAGGTATCTCAATGGATTGAGATTTACAATCCAAGAAGACTTGAATCTCCACACCCTGGAGATAGTCTAGAAGTACTTTCAATTGGCACTCAAGGTGGAGGAGAAGTTGAAGAGAAGGTAGGAACAAAATGGAAGAGGTAAAGGGAGACAACAGAGAGGAGGAAGAGACCCTTTCAGAGGTAGAGGAAATGGTTTTGGTTACCACGGAGACTCTAACTAAAAAGGCAATAAAGGAGAGAGAATTTACAACCAAGGAGGGGGCTACAATCCAAGAGGAAGCTTTAGGGGTAGGAGACCACCCTCTAGAGGAAGATCCCAAGGACCTCCTAGGTGATACAACTATAATCAAGAAGGGCACATGGACAATAGATATCCAGAGAAGGCTTCTAGCTCCATGAGAGAAAGGAGAAGCAATTTGGTGCAGGAATCTGATTATCAAAGTGTGGCAAGTGCAAACACTTATCAAAGTGTTAATGCTCCTGATAGCTATGACTATCTTGAAAGAGGAGAGGCTTTGATGATGAGGAGATTAGTAACAACCATGAAGGTACTTGATAAGGAGCCTACACAAAGGAAATCTCTTTTCAAAACCACTTGCAAGATAGGAGGAAAGGTATGCAAGGTTCTGATAGACTCTGGATCCACTAAAAAATTTGTATCAATTGAAATGGTAGAAAATCTTAAACTTAAGAAGCTGCCTCACCCTTATCTCTATAAGGTCTCATGGATCAACCAAGGTCAGCAAGCAGTGGTGGAAGAGCAGGCTTGGGTGGAGTTTCAGATTGGATCTTACAAGGATAGATTTCTATTTGACATAGCCAAAATGGATGCATGCCATCTCTTGTTTGGGAGACCATGGTAGTATGACTTGAAAGCTCATCATGATGGGTTGAGAAACACCTACTCAATCACCAAAGATGGGAAGGTGATAGAACTCTTACCTTTGATAGAGGAAGAGATGAAATCAAAAGGGAAGGATACAAGAGTTCTGATAGTAGAAGGTAAATAGTTCATGAAGGAGATTGCAAAGAAAGGTGCATTTTTCTATGCCCTCATGCCTATTCCCAAGGTGACAAGGAAAGAGCAATTTGTAGAAGAGAAAGAAGGAGGACCAAAGCACCTAGACCCGACAATCAGACATTTTCTTGATAAGAATCAAGGCATCATCTCAGATGGAATGCCTAGGTCCCTACCATTGGTAAGGTACATCAGTTATTGTATAGATCTAATTCCTGGATCTACATTACCAAACAAAGCAGCCTACAAGCTCACCCAGACCAAAATGTAGAAATGGCAAGGCAGATTGAAGAGTTGCTTGAATCAGGACTGATTGGAAAGATTCTAAGCCCATGTGTAGTACCGGCCATCCTTGCACCCAAGAAATAAGTCAGTTGGAGGCTTTGTACAGACTCAAGAGCCATCAACAAGATAACCATAAGGTATAGGTTCCCAATCCCTAGAATAGAGGATTTACTTGATTGCTTAGAGAGTGCCAAGTATTTTACAAAAAATAGATCTAAAAAGTGGATACCATTGGATTAGAATAAGGTCGGGGGATGAATGGAAGACAAATTTTAAAACTAATGAAGAGTTGTATGAATGGAAAGTCATGCCATTTGGGTTGTCCAATGCCCCTAGTGCCTTTATGAGGTTAATGAATGAAGTTTTGGTGGAATTCATAGGAAAGTTTGTCATAGTATATCTAGATGATATCTTGATCTTCAGTCACACAAGGGAAGAGCACCTCAAACACATAGATATGGTTCTCAAGAGGTTACATGAAGAGAAACTAATGATCAATTTGTATCATGTAGGAGGAGATCATTTACTTGGGTTTTGTAATCTCACGTCCAAAGTTTCCATGGGTTAACAACTTTTTATAGGAAGTTCATAAGAGGATTTAGTCATGTTTGTGCACCCATGCTTGACACCATAAAGGGAGGACAAAAGTGCAGGTTTAGCAGGACCAAAGAGGCAGATGAGTCATTTGAGACATTGAAGAAGAAGGTTACAGAACAACCAGTCCTTGCCTTACCATACTTCAATAAGATATTTCAGGTGGAATATGATGCAAGCCACATGGATATTGGAGCAGTGCTCAATCAAGAAGGAAGGCCTATTTCTTTTTTCAGTGAAAAGCTAAATGATGCTAAGAAAAGATACTCATCTTATGACATGAAGATGTATGCTTTAGTACAATATTTGAAGAAGTGGAGGCACTATTTATTGCCTAAGCAGTTTATGGTTTTTATTGATAATCAGGCACTCAGTTTCATAAATAGCCAAGAGAAGCTAAACCACTGACACATAAAATGGGTAGAGACCATGAAAGCCTTCACATTCACCCTCAAACACAAGAAGGGAGTCAAGAAAAAATGTTGCAGATGCTTTGAGCAAGAGGGTCTTAACCATCAATGAAATTAAGATGGAAAGTGTTGGAATTGATTCCTTGAGGAGTATGTATGTTGTTGATGAAGACTATGGAGAAATCTACAAGGTATGTAAAAATTTTGGTGACTGGTATCATATTAAGTTTTCTGAATTTCTGATACAAGATGGATTGTTGTTCAAAGGAGTGCAGTTGTGTATTCCTAAGTGTTCCATGAGGTTGAATATTATTAGGGAGAAGCATTATGGAGCTATGGTAGGTCATTTTGGCCTTGACAAGACCCTAGACCTTGTGAAGAGACATTATTTTTGGCCTAAATTGCAGGAAGATGTAAGAAAGTTTTTGGAGACATGTGTTATATGTCAGAAAGCCAAGGGGAAGTCTACAAATACAGGTTTGGATCAGCCCTTACCCATTCCTTCTAGGCCATGGGAGAGAATAAGTATGGACTTTGTGTTGGGTCTTCCTAGAACAAGGAGAGGATTTGATAGTGTCTTTGTAGTGGTGGATAGGTTTAGTAAAATGGCTCATTTCTTGCCATGTAAGACTTCTTGTGATGCATCATATATTGCAAACCTATTCTTCAAAGTGATAGTCTAGATACATGGATTTCCCCTACACATTATTTCAGACAGAGATGTGAAATTCATAGGTTACTTTTGGAGGACTCTTTGGAAGAAGATGTGGACTAACCTATCTTTCTCATCAGCCTACCATCCTTAAATGGTTGGGTAGACTAAAGTTGTCAATAGGTCATTGGGAAACCAAGGTGTCTAGGCCATGGGAGAGAATAAGTATGGACTTTGAGTTGGATCTGCCTAGAACAAGGAGAGGATTTGATAGTGTCTTTGTAGTGGTGGATAGGTTTAGTAAAATGGCTCATTTCTTGCCATGTAAGACTTCTTGTGATGCATCATATGTTGCAGACCTATTCTTCAAAGAGATAGTCTAGATACATGGATTGCCCCTACACATTGTTTTAGACAGAGATGTGAAATTCATAGGTCACTTTTGGAGGACTCTTTGGAAGAATATGGGGACTAACCTATCTTTCTCATCAACCTACCATCCTCAAGTGAATGGGCATGCTGAAGTTGTCAATAGGTCATTGGGAAACCTACTAAGGTGTTTGACAAGGCAACATGGAGAGAAGTGGGATAACGTTTTGTCACAAGAATAATTCTCCTACGATGACACCATAAATAGGAGTACCGGTAAATCTCCTTTCTAGATTGTTTATGGCATCCACCCAAGGGGAGTGTTGGAGTTAAGAGATTTACCCAAAGAAGAAGCCATTAGTGCAAATGGTGAAGCTTTTGCATCAGCCATAAAAGAGGTGCATGACCAAATCAAGTCTCATCTCCAACAATCTATAATGAAGTATAAGGCTCATGCTGATAAGAAGAAGAGAGATGTATAGTTTAATGTTGGGGATTTGGTATGGGTACATTTGAAGAAGGAGAGACTCCCAAAAGGAAAATACACCAAACTCATGTAGAGGAAGATTGGACCATGTCAGATATTGAAGAAGTGTGGACATAATGCCTATGAGATCCAACTTCCTCATGATCTTGGATTATCACCCATTTTTAATGTGTTTGATCTTACACTTTTCAAAGGTGATGGCAATGAAGAAGAAGAACCAATGCAGGTTGCAACAAACAATGACATTCCAAGGTGAGAATCACCTAAGTTGAGCAAAGTGTTAGACACTAGAGTCACAAAGAAGACAAGGAACAAGGAGTACATTGAGTACTTGGTGGCTTGGCATGACAAACTAGACTTTGAGGCAATCTGGATGACAAGTGAGCAAATATCTCATCATGGTGCAAATTTACAAACTCTGATCTCAAGTAGCCTTGAGATCTCTTCTCCTGGGGAATATGGTGTAGGAGCACCTCATCAACAAGATATTAATGACTCTAAGGATGAATACTAGAATCATAAGGGTGTCTTAGTGTGTTTTGTGTTACATGTATGCAATAAACCCCACCATGTAAGTCCATGTCACCAATTAGGCAATTTGAGAAGCCAATTGGAACAATATGGTAAAAAGGGTAATAGATGGTCTAGATTTGTGTTTGATAGGTTTTATAAATTTTTTATGTGTGTTTGGTTGGTCCATGTATGTGGATCCCAACTTTAGAGAGTATGACAACTTTTTGTGCCAAATTGCAAAAAATGCAACTTTTGGTGCAAAAGTGCAACTTTTTGTAAATCGGTTGGGGGAAGCCTTTCAATGGCTCCAACCTACTCCAAATTTAGTGGGAAACTATTGGAGAGTTGTATAAGCCTTGTGGGAATGATTCCCAAGGTTTTTGTTGTTAGAATTGGAGTTTGAGAATCAATAATACATAGAATACTACAGTGTTCCTTGAAATTTCGAGTTTGTAGGAATTGTACATTTCTGTACGGATTGATCTAGATCCCATAATCCATGGAGTAGATAGGGAGATGAAATATATTTATTTTGGTGGAGGTCTGAGGTCTTAACTATTTTGGAGTAGAGATAACCCTCCATTCTTTTGACTGTAACCCATAAATTGAGGGTTTGGAGAGGGTTTTGAACAAAAATGGCCTTATATTGCACCCCAATCCATTAGAAGATTCTTCCTTTGGAAGGATGCAAGATAAGCCTCTAGAATTTAGTGTTTTCATGATGTGTAGTAGGGGAAACCTTGTTGTGTGGAGAAAAGAGCAATATTAGGTAGGCATCTCTATGTGACTACCTAGGACAAGTTTTAGGATAGTCATCATAAGTTGTTATAGCAGTGGATTCCAAGCATGTAACCCTAGAATTAGAGGTTTCTATCTACCCCCCACATTCCCATAGAGTTGAGTTTCCATTTGGTGTACCAGTAAAGGTAGTTGCTTTGGAAAATAGGGCTAATTGCCCGTATTAGGTCTCTTAGCCTCTAAAGGGAATAGACCTTGTATCTATAGATCTGGCCAAACCATTTGGGAGATCAATATAAATTCCAAAAGGGTGTCTGAAATGATAATTTTTTTGTATGGGTGTGTGGAACATTTTTGAGTTAAGGTCCATTCTATCATGAAATAGGGCTACAAGCTGAGGGGGTAGGTTTACGAAGGAGGTATAAGGAATTGGTGCCCTAGACAGAAACCAGTGTTTGAAAGAGTCTTCAGATGACATGTGTTGACCAACTTCAAAATACCAAGGACTAGAGGTCACCGGTAAAGCATGTTTGAGGATTTGAAGCCTTTTACTCATCTTGAGTATGCCCAAGCATAGTGAATGAGTGTGTAGTTTCATTCAAGGTGCAAAGTCCTTCCTTGCAGGACCCTTGTGTGTAGTTAGGGGGTCTCTACATCACCAATCTACCGGTAACAACAAATATGTCAACCTGATTAGACCAATAACCAAAACAACAAAACCAAGTATCCAAACCATGTCTTTGACATAATCAAGTGATCTCTAGATGATAACAAGTCATCATCAGTTCCAGTGAACCATATAACCTTTCAGTGAGCATATGCTGGTGACTATGCATAAGTCATCGACCTTTGCGGTGAACACAATGTGTCGGTTCAACAGTAAACCAATATAGCCATAGTGCCAAATCAACAATGTAGATCTCCAAAAGGATATGTGTTGACATCAATGACAAGACCAATGCAACACATCCATAATACCAACAAAAGACAATATTAAATAGATCTGCACTAAAAACACAACTAAACAACCACAACATCAATGACAACATTAACAATCTTCCATGACAACAAGTTTAACATCAGTGACAACACAAACAAACTCATGTTTCGAACAAAAGTTTTGGTACATATGAGAAAATTGTTAGACAACTCAGATAACCAGTGGGCAATTGAGGGGGCAGGTGAATTAGTTGTCAACATGTTATATAACTTTAAGCATTAAAACCTTATTACCGGGATACATAAACCAAATACTAGAATAACAGATAAAATAGTTAAGCACAAATATAAGCCACAGAACAATTACCAACCATCCACAAAAGATAACACCGAGATTTGTACGTGGAAAACCTAGTAAAGGGAAAAACCATGGTGGGAAGCCTACCTATAGTCAGATAATACTTCTATAGTAAGAATTGATTACAAAAAGAGGGGCCTGCACATGCAGGAAGGCAAACAACCTAGAGCGCATTGCTCATCATAAAAAGAGCCTCACTGACTACAAAATAAATCTAAACTGGAATCCAGAAAGAAGAGTGAACTGCAAGAATAACATCTCCTATGCCTAATAAGATATCAGATAGGTCTGGTCCTAAATACAAAACCACCAATCAAAAGGAACACAAACAAGATAACCAACAACATCATGGAATCCATCTAGAAGTCGTACCAACACCACTTATCAAGTGCATCAAAAGATCTTCAACAAAGCTCTACCGATAAAACCCTTACCGGTGACCAAAAGGCTTACTAGAACAAATGATAGCTCCTGAGACATCAAATTCTAGACCAACTAATCATGATACACATCTGAATAGCATAAATTATAAATCCAAACCAATTCCACAAACCAAAGCATATCGAACCATACTAGATCAATATCATAATCCAACCACTCTATCGGAACCTACCGGAAATCGGTAAACAACCAAAATAATTGGTGTTGCCATCAATGATAAAACATCAATGCAAAACATAATAAATTCCTCCAATTTCCAACAATCTCCCCCTTTGGCATTGATGGCAACACTAGATGTGAAAAACATCCAAGTCCCAAGAAATTCCAAACAAGTCTCCCCCAAAGAAAGACAACCAATAATCTCTCATAAAGTGATATTACAATGAAGTTAACAAACGCCCCTTATGAACGATATCCCTATTGAGCTCTGATCTCTTCCCTTGACTGATATTTTGTTAAGCTCTATTTTTCACATATATCTCTCCCCCTTTGACATCAATGCAAAAAAACTGACATAAATATCAAAGAAAAATCATAAATCCACTAAACCACATAGATGACTACTCCCCTTGAGTAGCAGCACCAACACATCAATCCAGAATGAATAGTATCTTTGTAAATGCATACCAAACTAATGCTAATCAGCATCACTCAGGTCTCTATCGGAGGGGCATAAACCCCCAATCTATCTCTAAAGTACTCAAATGATTCCTTATGCAAAGGTTTAGTGAAGATATATACAATCTTCTCTTTAGTGTTCACATAAACCAGTTCGACTTCATTTGCTTCCACCTTCTCCTTCAAAAAGTTGTACTTGATAGATATGTGGTTTGTCTTAGAATGAAATACCAGATTCTTTGATATGTTAATAGAAATAGAGTTATCACAGTGAATAACTACCAGTTCATTACAATCCACTCTTATGTCCTTCAACATTTTCTTCATCTATAGAAATTGTGTATAGTTAGTAGCAGTAACAACATACTCAACTTCAACTATAGATAAAGAGGTACATGACTGCTGAAGAAAGAAAGCTCCACCGGATGTGCTCATATGATCATCAACATCTCTAGCCCAATTTGCATCTGTATATATACATAATGTAAAACCATCATCTTTAGGATACCACAAACCATATTCAATTGTTCCTTGTAGGTAATTGAAAATCCTTTTCACCGCACTCTCATGATTCTCTCTAGGATCACTTTGATATCTTGATACAATACAAACTACATTCATTATATCTGTTCTAGTCTAAGTCAGATATAACAAACCTCCAATCATATACTTTTACCTTGTAGGATTTACAAGTGCTGATGCATCTATCTTAGTCAATTTCTCACTTGTAACCATAAGAGTACCAGTTGGTTTAGAATTTTCCATACCAAATTTCCTCAACAACTCCCTAGCATACTTAGTTTGATAGATGAAAATACCTTTACTAGTCTAAGTAATTTGCAAACCTAAGAAAAATTTCATCTCCCCAATCATAGACATTTCAAATTCATTCTTCATATTATCAGAGAATTTCATACATAACTTATCCTCACCTCCAAAAATGATATCATCAACAAAGACTTCAACAATCAATATGTCATCATCAGTGATCTTATAATATAAATTACTGTCAACATTACCTTTAGTGAAGCCAAGCTTCAAAATATGTTTATCCAATCTTGCATACCAAGCTCTAGGGGCTTGTTTCAATCCATATAAAGCTCTCCTTAACCTGCAAACCATGTTTTTGTCATCTGAAAGTGAAAATCCATCAAGATGCTCAATGTAAACTTCCTCTTCAAGATCTCCATTCAAAAATGCACACTTAACATTCATCTGATAAACCTTGTAGTTCTTATGGATAGCATAAGCACGAAATAATCTCGCAGCTTCAATCCTAGCTACCAGAGCAAAAGTCTCATCATAATCAATTCCTTCCTTCTGAGAATATCCTTTACAAACCAATCTAGCCTTATTCCTCATAACTCATCCATCTTCATTCAACTTATTCCAAAAAACCCATTTAGTCCCAATAACATTCTTATTTTTAGGATGGGGAACTAAAGTCCATGTATTATTCTTTTCTATCTGATCTAATTCCTCTTCCATAACTTTTATCCAATATTCATCTTTACATGCTTCAATTAATAATGCCAATTCAACTTGAGAAATTAAACATACCTCATTATCTGCCAACCTTCTTCTTGTCATCACTCCTTTATTCTTCTCTCCAATGATCTGATCTGCTAAATAATTTAACCTAACATACTTAGGAGTCTTCTAATTTTCTATTCCTCTACTCTGATCATTAGAGTAACTGGTTCAACATTTTCTTATGGTGTAGGTGCTATCAGTTCATCTATGATCATTTCCACTGTCGGTTCTCTCTCATAAGTCATGATTTGACTTCTGTTCAACTCATCCACTTTGACATTAGTGCTCTCCACAATTATCTGCAATCTTTTGTTATAACATCTATATGCTCTGCTTTCATTAAAATAAACAATAAATATCCCTTCATCACATCTAGGATCAAACTCTCCAATGGAATCATCTCTTTTGATATAGCATTTACTACCAAAGATTCTAAAATACTTAACTATAGGGGTATGACCAAACCATAACTCATAAGGTGTCTTATCAGTGTCTCCTTTGATATGAACTCTGTTGCATGTGTATACCGTCGTGCTCACAACTTCTCTCCAGTAGATATGAGGCAAATTAGCTTCCATCATCATAGTTCTAGCCACATCCAAGATAGTTATGTTCATGCTTTCCACAACTACGTTCTGTTGAGGTGTCCGGGGTGCAGATAATTGTTTTCTTATCCCATTCTTTTCACAATAAGTGTTAAATTCACCGGATGTGAATTCTCCACCATGATCTGACCTTAAGAATTTAATCTTCAATCATGTCTCTGTCTCAACTTTAGCTTTAAATATTTTAAACTTTTCAAATGCTTTAGATTTCTCCCTTAGAAAAGTAACCCACGTCATTCTAGAATACTCATCAATAATTAGCATAAAATATCTATCAGCCTAAAAAACTTTTGATTTTTCTTGTATACTCTTAAAAGAACATCATTAGATTTGTCTTGTATACTCTTAAAAGAAGTTCTAACTTTCTTTCCCATTTGGCATTCCTTACATATCAGATTATAGGGCTTCACAATCTTAGGTATATCTCTAAATGCCTTAGTAGAACTGATCTTTACAATGCAATCAAAATTTACATGACACAACCTCTTATGCAATAGCTAACTCTCATCAATCTGTGCAATCAAACATGTCTTCTCATCAGAGTTCAAATGAAAGGCTTTACCTATAGTCTAAGTACCAGTTGAAATCTCTAATCTAGATCTGTTGATAATCTTGCATTTTCCATCCTTGAACTGTAACTTAAATCCCTTATCCACCAACTATCCTACACTCAAAATACTATGCCTTAAACCTTCAACATAATAAAAATTATCAGTATTATTCTTGCCATCCAATGATATAGATCCTCTTCTCTTGATCATGCATGCTTTCTCATCTCCAAATCTAACCAAACCGCCATCAAATTCTTGCAAAGATAGAAACTTCCTTTTATCTCAAGTCATATGATGTGAACATCCATTATCTATCACCCATTCATCCTTGTCTTCATCTTTAACAGCAAGGGCCTTTTTTCCAGGTATCAGATCATCTTCCTTGATAGCCAAGAATACACATTCCTTTCCATTGTTGGATCCACTAGATGAATCTTGTTTTGGTTCATCATCAGAATCAGTCACACCTTCCTCATCTGCATGGTAGCATGATTTGTCTTTGTTCCTTCTGTACTTATTCTTGTTCTGATAATCATGGTTAGGCCTAAAAGATCTTCTATCTCTTTCCTCAAATCTTGAATTCATTTCAAGACATCTAGATGCAAAATGACCTATCTTATTACATGCAAAACATTTAAAAGGTGATTTTCCTTCATACTTGCTTCCTATCAGACCTTTAGGTACTCTTCTAGCAAATAGGGCTTCACGTTGCTCAAACTCTTCATCTTCTTTCTTCATTTCCTCTAGTTCCTTAGTATATAAGGATTTCTAAACACTCTTGCCGATAGATGGTGTAGATGCATAAAAAGCAGGTTCATATTTTGCAACTCCAGAAGGACCAAATTCCTCAAGCTCAAAAGAAGATAACTTCCCAAGGTATCCCTATTAACAAAGGTGTTTTCCATTGTTCTCAACTCATTAATTGCAATAGCCTTCATCTTATAAGTCAGTGGCAAAGATCTCAATACTTTAGAAACTATTTCATCTTCGCTCAGAAATCCACCACAACACTGAATTCCCAGAACAATTTCATTAACTCTCTCCATAAATGTAGTAATCCTTACATCTTCTTCCATTTTTAGGCTCTCATAGCTCACTCGATAATCATAAGTTTAGCAATTTTAACAGTAGGGTCACCTTCATTTAGAGTCTCAAATTTATCCCATATAGCCTTTTTGCAGTTGATTTGCCAGTTAGTCCCATAACTTGCTGATCAGAAAGTGCACACAAAAGGGCTTCTCTAGCTCTATAATCATTTTCAATGTCCTTATCCAAGCCTGCCGGAGGAGGATTTCCAGATGCCAGATTTTGAGGTGTATATCCTTTCTCAGTGATCTCCCAAATCCCCTTACCAAGACATCTCAGATGAGTCTCCATCTAAATCTTCCATACTTTGTAATTTGTTCCATAAAGCCTAAGAATTTCTCTTCGGAAAACAACTGCAGATGAACTTGATGAACTTGAACTATTAGATTCCATAGGATCTTCCTCAAGCAGTTAAGATTCTGCAGAGAGGACCAATCTCTAATACCAATTTTTAGACAACTCAGATAATTGGTGGACAACTAAGAGGG
Source organism: Cryptomeria japonica (assembly GCF_030272615.1). Classification (NCBI taxonomy): domain Eukaryota; kingdom Viridiplantae; phylum Streptophyta; class Pinopsida; order Cupressales; family Cupressaceae; genus Cryptomeria; species Cryptomeria japonica. The sequence continues at coordinate 524,932,700 of NC_081413.1, forward strand.
GGGATGAATCAGTTGTCAATAGATTATATAACTTTAAGCATTAAAACCTTATTACCGGAATACATAAACCAAATACCAGAATAGCAGATAAAATAGTTAAGCACAAATATAAGCCACAGAAAAATTACCAACCATCCACAAAATATAACACCAAGATTTGTACGTGGAAAACCCGGAAAAGGGAAAAATCATGGTGAGAAGCCTACCCACAGTCAAATAATACTTTTGTAGTAAGTATGTGATTACAAAAAGAGGGGCTTGCACATGCAGGAAGGCCAACAACCTAGAGCACATTTCTCATCACAAAAGGAGCCTCACTAACTACAAAATAAATCTAAACTACAATCCGGAAAGAAGAGTGAACTACAAGTATAGCATCTCCTATGCCTGAATACAATTCTGGTTAAGCTCAGTACCAGAGGCATTCAACCTCTTCCACCAACCCAATTCAATAACCTATGATTGACCAAAAGTTTTTCATATGATTACAACCTTATTCGCACACAGATAGTCCTATATCCCATAAACCCCACGATCTACAAAGAGATTTATACAAACTCGAGACCTAAACAATTAGGTTGGCCACCTAAAAGATAATACAACAAATTCATAACATAAACTCATAGTCCAATGATCAACCAAGTTGGCCTAAGATTGAAACAACATAATCCAATCAATAGATCCAACCAGTAATGCATCGGGATCATCCACCAACACGTTACATAAACCAATCCATAACCTAGCAAAATAAGATAGCATTAGGTCCAGTCCTAAATGCAACACCACTGATCAAAAGGAACACAAACAAGATAACCAACAACATCCTGAAAGCCATCTAGAAGTCGCACCAACACCACTTATCAAGTGCATCAAAAGATATTCAACAAAGCTCTACCGGTAAAACCCTTACCGGTGACCAAAAGGCTTACTGGAACAAATGATAGCTCTTGAGGCATCAAGTCTTGAACCAACTGATTGTGATACACATATAAATAGCATGAATGATAGATCCAAACCAATTCCACAAACCAAAGCATACTGGATCAATATCATAATCCAATCGCTCTACCAAAACCTATTGGAAACTGGTAAACAACCAAAACACTCGGTGTTGTCATCAATAACAAAACATCAATGCAACACATAATCAATTCCTCCAATTGCCAACAAAAATAACAAACAATTTAATCAAGAAGAAGGTAGATGAAAGATTTGAAAAGGTAAAGGCTGATCTAGAGATAAATTTAGGGGTCTAATATGTTAGGACCTAGAGCCAACTGAGAGGGGGGGGTGAATTAGTTGTCAATTAATTTCAACCCAAATATAACTTAATCAAACTTGATACTTAATACCGGTAAACCAAACTTAATGTCGATAGACAGATTAGCAATTAATATTAATACCGGTGAAACTTAATGCATAACACAAAAAGAGAAACAACATCCACAACACATAACACAAAGATTTATAAGTAGAAACCTTGTAAGGGAAAAAAAAATGGTGGAAAACCTTACCCACAATCAAATGATACCACTGCAGATAGTATGTGTATACAAATGGCGTCTGCACATGCTGAAAGGCCAACCGCCTAGAGCTCACTGCTCAATCATAAAATAAGCCACACTGACTACAATTGGATGGTTAAATCCAATGATAATGTATTTCTCAAAGTAGCATCTCCAATACTGGATTTAGTACCAGTTAAGGTCTGATAATAACCTTCAAACCTTCCTTGAACCTTCTCTATGGTCTTCTCATATGATCTTCAATATTCACACATACGATGTTACAAAACCTTATACCATATACCATTATCATTCTTCTCCTCACTTACATCATCTCACAAATGAGATCTTACATATATACCAAATCCTAAGACCAAAAGTGTAGGTCGGCTCACTAAGAATATTACAATTAAATCAATAAATAAGTCAAGATGCGATGCATCATGTCAGCTCAATAAATTTACAACAATGTCCAATTAATCAAATCATCTCCATAGCGTATCATGTTGATATGGAATAGATAATGCATGCCAGTCCATAACCTAGACCAATAACCAAAGTACCAAAACCAAGTGTCCAAACCATGTCTTAGACAAAACCAAGTGATCTCCAGATGATAACAAGTCATCTTAAGTTCCGGTGAACAATATAACCTGTCAGTAAACGATATACTGGTGACTGTGCATAAGTCACTAAACTTGTCGGTGGACATAATGTGTCAGTTCCATATAACCAAAGATCTCCATAAGGATAAGTGTTGACATCAATAAAAAACTAATTCAACACGTCCATAATACTAACACAATATAGAATTATTGTTGAGGCATCTCAGGCTCCTACTAATGCCCCACATTCATCACCTAGACCTAGAAGAATAATAAGATCTGCTACTACAACTGCCACAACTCCTAATCTTTCCAGAACTATTTAGACACCTCCAAGTAGAAAGAGATTTGCTACTATTGTGCTAGAAAGAATATCTCCCATTGAAAAGAAGAAACAAATACCAAAGAAGAAGAAGAAGAAGATTCATTCATATTGAAAATAATAGAAAAGAGAACATTGTAAGGGGGAGAGGAAGGAAGTTACAAAGGAAAAGGAAATGAGAAAGGGAAGGCCAAGAAGAAGACAAAGAAGACTCCTCTAGATTAAACTAAACAAGACCCCTTTAGTCTAGATGTTATCCTCAATGCAATTGAGTGTCATGGAACAATGGAAGAAAAAAGATAAGCTATATCCATATGTGACACTATACAATCAAGAAATTATTGAGCAAGTAATAATAATGTATACGATGACATGCAATATGACATTGAGTGACATTTTGGATCAACTTATAGATGGCCTAGCTGATGCACTATTGGAGAAAATAAATGAAGTTATGAAGCTGGAGACAAAATTAAGAGAATGATCTCTTAGAAAGGTTTGATCCTTACTATTTAAGGATGAAATAAAAAAGATTACATAGAGACAAGAACATGAGTTGAGAAAAAAGGAAAGGGTGAACACCCTAATGAGCATGAGGGATGATGTTAGGATAAAGTGATGAGAAAACAAAAAATAGGAAGACAAAAACCTAGAAATAAACACACCCAAAAGACAAAAACTCTAAGGCAACACACCTATATAAAATATGATACAAATGTGCACATAAAAAAATCCTACTTTATGAAAAGTAGGGCTTAAGGAATTGTCTATGCACTAACAATTCCAAAGTTTTATCATCCAAGCTCTACAGAAAGTATGAGTCCTGACCACGTGTCTCTATGATGAGATAAGGGCCTATCTAGAGTGCTTCAAACTTTCCATGCTTTCCCTTATCCTATTCTCTTTCATTTCACATCAATAAAATGTCATCAATATTCAATTTTATATCAATTTCTCTTTTGTGAAACAAATTCTTTCCCTTTTGTTTTTAGGCCATCCTTCTAGTCTCATCCAAACATTTTAGTTGATTAATTTTTCACTACATTGAGTCTGAGACATCTTCATCGTATTACTAGATGAACTTATACACTAGAAGTAGATTGTTTACTCACAACCTTGCATTTTCACCATACACCAACTCAAAAGGTGATTTTCATGTTTCTGATTTTACTATTGCCCTATCTTTCCATAAGACCAACTTCAATTTTGAGTTTCAAGCCTTCTTGTTCTTCTCTAACAACCTATTGATGATCTTCATCAAATTTTTATTGCTTAATTTTTATTGTCTACCCCCTTGAGAGTGATATGGGGATGAATGGGAAATACAAATTTCATATTGATCACAAAACAAGGTGAACTCCTCTAATTTGAAACACAACATTATTTTTAATGAACCTCACATGGACACCAAAGTTTGTGACAATGTTGTGAAAAACAAAATCCACAACCACCTTACTAGTTGTCTTCCTTGTAGGTATTGCTTTTATCCATTTTGTAAAGTAATCTATGAAACCTAATATCCACTTGATGTCTTTGTAGTTTATCCAATGAAATCAATTCTCTATTGTTTAAATGGTGCCTCTACTATCGTTGTCCTAAATGGGAGAGCTCCTAAATACTTCGACTTGCTTGAAATTTTTTTATATTATGCACACTTTTTCTCCATCTTATGAGCATTAGTTAATAGATTTGGCCACCAATAACCAACTCTTAAGACTTTGTGAGTAGTGGTCTCTGCAATATAATGACCTCCTCAAACTCCTTCATGCATGTCTTTCAAAACGCTTTCCACTTGATATTGATCCAAATAAAACAAGAAGTTTCTATATCTACTTGAACTGTTAGTTGCCATAGGATCTTCCTCAAGCAGTTAAGATTTTGGTAGAGAGGACCAAAGATCTGATACCAATTGTTAGATAGTTCAGATAAACAGAAGACAACTGAGAGGGGGGGGGTGAATCAGTTGTCACAGATTATCGGGAGTGTTAGCAATTTAAAATTTAATATCGGAACCCAAAACAATAATACCAGAATAACAATTAAACCAATTAAGCATAAACAATAATCAGAAAATAAAAGCCATCCACACAACACAAGGATTTGTACGTGGAAAGCCCGGTAAAGGAAAAAACCACAGTGGGAAGCCTACCCATAGTCAGATAATACTTTTGCAGTAACTATGTGAAATTACAATGAAGGGGCTTGCACATGCAGGAAGGCCAACAACCTAGAGCACACTGATCATCACAAAAGGAGTCTCACTATCTACACAGAAATCCAGACTACAATTCAGAGAAGTGTTGAACTGCAAAAGATAGCATGTCCTATGCCTGAGTACAGTTCTGATTTAGCTCAATATCGGAGGACTAAATCCACTTACACAAACCCAATTCAATTTTCAATAATCGACCAACTCCTCTGCTTGAATGATATTACATTATTTTTACATTACATTCCTTGACCATGACCTCTTACAATAACCATCTACAATGGGATCTTACATCTTATTTATACAAACCCTCAACCATAAACAATCAGGTCGGCTACCAGACAATAAACCAATTACATAATTACAAACCATAGTGGCCTTAGACTAAAACAAATAATATCCAACACATAAGACATCCTAGAAATACAACAACAGGTCCTATCCGCACGTTTAATTAATGTCGGTCCATAACCTAGATCAACCGAGACCAAGTATAGGTCCACATGCTTTAGCAATGATCTCCAAATGCAAACTCTCAAACATTATCACCAACAACATCCTAAAACTCCATCAGAAGCTACACCAACACCAATTATGCAATGCATCAAGATCTCCACCAAAAGCTCTACCCATGAAACCCTCGCCGGAACTAGAAACCAATCTTCTAAGTAAGTAGGATAGCATCCAATCACTGTACCATAACCTACTAACCAAATATGAGTATAAGTATCATGAACAAGCTACTTCCATCACCATATTATACCCGAGTCAACTAAATAATATTGTATCCAAGTTAACCAAAAAATACTCAACCTATCGGGACTAGAAGGGTGTCGGTAAAGCATCCAAACAAGTAGTGTTGACATCAATGAAAAAGCATCAATGCAACACATAATCAATTCCACCAAATGGCCAACAATATCCCCCTTTAGCATTGATGGAAACACTAGATGTGAAAAATATCTAAGTACCAAGAAATGCCAAACAAGTCTCCCCCGATGGAAGACAACCAACAATCTCTGAATATCAATGACTCTCCCCCTTTGAATAATATCTCTGTAAAGTTTTGAATTTATTTTTCACATCACTATCTCTCCCCCTTTGACATTGTAGACACCTAAAATTGTCATGTCTAATTAAATAAATATCTTTATTTATTTAATTATCTTAAGCCTAATTCTTCTATTAATTAAATAAATCTTTATTTATTTAATTAATTCATTTATCCTCTTCTAGCCTTATTTCTCATTAAATAAATACATTTATTTATTTAAAATTATCCTTTTCCTAAATTAAATAAATATCTTATTTATTTAATTGATCCCACTTCCTCTATTAATTAAATAAATCTTTATTTATTTAATTAATTCATTAACCTTTTCTACCTATGACACATGTCATTCATCTCTTAATTCATACACTACCTACCCTCTCATTATTTTATTATTTATTTTACCTACCCTCTAATCATAGCCGACCTCTTTTACACCTCTCAATCTTATCCCTCCATTTCTTATAGTGTCTTCTATATAAGAGGATACTTCCTTCATTATCAAACCTTGACTAACTCACTATGCATCTAGCCCCGACTACGCTTTCGAACTTGCATATGCAATCAAGCTTACTTGTAACCACATTTTCGTTCTTTGTTGAGCTCTTGTGCACATATAAAAATCTGAGAGCAAATATATCAAGCAAGATCAATGGAGATAGGAAGAATGGGGATCCAAACCCTATTGGACATGTGATGGTATAATTTTTGTGATTTCATTTGATTTGCATTGTCTTAGGTAATCTTCATATGTTATGGTAGATCTTTGTTAGGCTAGGGTTTTTGTGGTTGAATCTATTTAGTCTTTCAATATTGTTGTTATCCATTTTCACCATATACATTTTGGCATGCCCGGTGGGACCCTTGTCCCTTTTGCATTTAACAACTTTTGTTGCAGATTTTGTTTTGAAGTTGCAGATCTGACATTTCTGACAACATTTTGATATTTTCGCATCTGCGCACTTTCAGATCGCGTTTTTGATTTTCTGTCGCATCTGTGACATCTGGAACCGCGTCTGCATATTTGACAATATTTTATTTTTTTTGCAGATTTCGGGAAACACGTTTGTATTCTGTAGTCGCGTCTGTGAAGTTTTTCAAGCGCGTCTGCATTAGGGAAACGCGTCTGCGTTTAGGAGTCGCATCTGTGTCAGATCTAGGTGCATCTGTGTGGTCTAGCAGTGTCTGTATCTGTGACAACTGCGTTTGTGTTCAGTTGTTGCATTTTTGGTTTCATTGATTCAGTTTTTCATCATTCGGATTTCAGATCTGGTTTATTTTGAGCTAATATTTTCAAATCTAGCTAACGAAATTGGTGTAGCTTGTCTTGAAAGCAAAATCATTTTGTTGAAGGCCCCAATTTCACAAAGTCTTTTGGATTTAAAATTTACCTAACTTGTGTGCTTGCAAGAAGGGGTGATTATTTCAAACAATCCAAACTACTAATAGATCTTTGTTGCAGGACCTTGGCAAGGGTTTTTGATATTTATTGTGTGCCTTGTTTTCATAGATTAGTAAACACTTCAATTAGTGCACTAAAATTGAACCATTGTTTTTTGTGTCTTGAGCAATAGGCTCTTTTTGTTTCACCTTTAGAGGGCATGTCTCCCCATGTGGTCATTAGGACTACTAGTGAGGAGAGAATGACCCAAGTGGTAGCAAAAGAAAAGCCATCTTCTTTCAAACCACTATAAATAACTGTATTCATGGTGAAAACTATGGATAATGTGTGTTGATTAGTTCATACTAACACTATGTCTCCCCATAAACCTATTTGATCAAATTTATTTGATCAGTTGTAAGACGTAACCCCTACTAGCTGGGAGCCTTCTGTATTTACAGAGCTGAAAGTGCCACATGTATGGCCACATGAGCGGATGCCCTTACTAGCACCTTTTTGTTTTAGAAGCCAAAATCCTTCTAGTTGTTGGGGCAGGAGGTCGGACCTCTGGTAGCGACCCACACACATACGGTTCTTAGTAGAGATACAAAGTTCACCACAAGGAGTTTTCATGGGGACTGATGCTTGGCTGCCCCGAGAAGTGAGTGCTGAGGGTGGAGCTAGTGGGGTCAAGCATCTAAGTATCTGCTCTGAATAGCGTAGCCTTGGGGGAAACTCCATGTGGGATCAACAACTATTGTCTTGGCCAGCCATAAGAATTGTGCTTGACTTATTTTGAACAATCAAACATTCAAGACCAAACATCAAAACATTATGTCTTTTGTGTCTTCAAGTGTATGCAAAACAATTTTACATCAAACAACACACTTTCTTTTGAGTCATTTTGAGTCTAAACACTTGCAAACATTAAGTCCTCATCAACATTGTGTCCTCTTGTCACGAAAAACAGTTAAAAATTTAGATTTGGTCACAACAAAACAACTTCACAAATTGGAAAAATTACACAAAGTTTGCAAAAACGTGTCTGTGTCTGACAGAATAACGTCTATGTCATCTAACCGCGTTTATGAAGGGTAGAAACGCGTCTGTGTCTTTTGAGCAACATTGCAGCATCTCAAAAACACGTCTGTGTCTGACAGAACCACATCTGTATCATTTAAGTGCATCTGTGTCTGACAGAATAGCATCTATGTTATTTAAGTGTGTCTGTGAAGTATACAGGCATGTCTGTGTGCAGGATTGAAAACTTTCATAATTCAACAAACAAGAACAGTCAGTTTCAGACTTATTGAGCTTCCTAGGTTATCTCTTCACGTTTTCATCTAGCATTCAACCTGTCTTTGGGTCTCAAAAAGTCCATCATTGCTTTACACCTTACATTACATTCACATTTGTCTAAACTTGATTCAAAAGGTCACTTGCTTGTCCTCATCATACTTTGTCAACACACTACATACAACAACATTTTGCTAAGTGGTCCCTCATCAAGGTCTATCACCTTTGGGTCTCATTTGGTCTTACTTAGAGTCAAGGTAAACTTACCTCATCAAGAGAAACTATCATCTCTTTGGAAGCCACACCTATTCTACTACATACATACTTGGTCTTACACTTTGGACATTGCAAGTACACCTCAAATTCATTTACATTTCATCCAACTCTTGGTCTTCCATACTCTTTTCCATTTGCATCTACTTTCACACATCTTGGTCAATACCTAGTTCATGGTTGAAACCCGTTCCCAAAAATCTAGGAGAGAAACTAAAGAGGCTCAAGAGTTCGCAAACATGAGTGCCTATGAGTATGACAATGATGTCTTTTTCAATTCTGATCATACTACATTACCTGACATAGATGCCTATAGAAACATTCCAAATGTTGAGCACATGGACACTACAAACAACAATGATACACACAATGACAATATGGACAACTTTTCTATACATTCAGCAGAAGTGGAAGACACCATTATGAATCCTCATTTTAATTGATTGGTTGAGGAAATACTGAGGAGAGATAGACAATACTTTCTCCAAGTGATGGCACAAAGTGGAACCAAGATACCTCATGATTTTGACATGTCTCAAATAATGGAAAATCAACCTTTGCAACAACCTCACCTCAACATGGATCAAAGGAGGCCTAATAGTGGAGGCAATAGAGGACCACATATGGTGCCTGAATCACCATCATCTTTGTTTCAAAAACCCTAGGTCCCATACACACATGGTCAAGCATATGATACTCACCTTCACAGACCATTATGGAAGTCTTATGTAGAAAAATATACTCAATCACATACCAATGCTAAGGATCAACCACCAAAGCAATTGGATATTCAAAGGAATGCTCAAAATTTGGACACAAGGAAACCCTGCGTCAAATTTGGGGGCAACACATTAGAAAAAACTCATGACATGCCTATAGAGTATGGTATACATGGACAAAGCAGATATTCCATTCCTCATCATGACTCTATACCAAGCGGTCCATATATGTAGCATCATTATAGACCTCCTCCATATGAACTTGTGTATGATCAATATCATCCATATATGCAATATGCTCCTCCTCCAATTGGTGCCTCAAGCATGGGGTTTGGTCCAAGAAGTCGCTCTCCACCTAAGAGCAATTTGGAACAACAAATCAAGGACTTACAAAAGAAAATGCAGGACATAAATACACCGAAGCCAACTTACACAATGAGAGACATATGTCCCTATCCATTTGAAAAGAGCATTCTAGTGCCTCCTTTTCCTACACACTTTGTGACACCTAAGTTTGATAAGTATAGAGGAAAAGGGGATCCTAAGGCACACATAAGACAATTTTTCACAGCTTGCATTGAGGTAGCAGTAGAAGAGACATATTTGATGAGATTATTCCCACAAAGCTTAGGTGGTCAAGCTATGGAATGGTTCTCCCAACTTCCACCTAGAATCAAGTCTTCGGGTGATCTAGCAGAGGCATTTATCCAACATTTCTCATACAACATAGAGACAGACATATCAGTCACTACTTTGTGCAACACCAAGCAAAAAGATGGAGAGTCTTTTTCATCATTTTTACAAAGATGGAGGAATCTACCCAGCAAATGCTCTTGTGAAATTCCATAGAAACAAATGGTAGAAATGTTCACTCAGAATGTTAACAAAGACATTGGTTATGACCTAAGGAAAGCTTGTTTGTCCACCCTCAAGGATGTCATTGAAAAAGGCTTAGCGATAGAGAAGGTCCTAATTGAACAAGGAGTCATTAAGATATTCAAGGAAAACAAAGATGACTTTAAAGGAAAAGATAAGCCAAGATTTTGGAACAAAAACAAGAACATAGTCAATGATGGTGTTGTTGATGCCAATACAGTGCGACCCAAAATCATTTTTCGGGTTCAAGCTCTACAAATAATCAAGTGAATACTCAAACAACTTCCAGGTCACGAAGGAAGTACACTCCATTGGGAGAACCACTTGAGTCAGTTTTCAAGAAGCTAGTGGCAAACAAAGTAATCACAGTTCTAGATTTTCCTCCATATGAACCAAAGGTCAAACCAAATTGGTGGAATAATGATGAGTATTGCGAATTTCACAAGAGCAAGGGTCATAAAATAGGAAATTGTCATCGACTGAAGAACATCATACAAGATCTCATTGATAGAGGTGACATTGAAATTGAAGGACACTCATCCAATCAAGAACATGAGATGTTTAAGGAACCATTCCCAAAGCATGATAAGGGAAAAGATGCAGCCACAGATGACCAAACCAACTATACCAGAGCATCTTATAACTATGATTCAACTGTCAATCACATTTTGATGGACAATTATGTCTCTACCATTATCATCAAGGATAAAGCGCTTGAGAATTCTACCCAAAGACCCAAAATCATCCTAAAAGGAATTGGATCTTCTTCTGAACCTACCTCTGAATTTCATGTTACAACTCGTCAAGGTAAATTCAATTTGCAAGGTGCTCCAACTAAAAAAACCGCTTCCACGTCAACCAAACCTGAGTATAACCTTGTAGAATAGTTAGGGAAGACACACGCACTCATCTCCATCCTTGAGCTCTTACGCATATCCCCCACACATAAAGCCATTCTTGACAAAATCTTGAGAGACACTTCTGTCCCTACTAATTTGAACGTGGACCAGTTTCAAGCCATGGTGGGATACCTTTCTGTTCCACACTCCCTTACATTCATAGAAGCCGATGATGCCATTGTAATTCAACCACATAATACACCTTTACACATCGAAGCCTTCCTACACAAACATCGAATAAAGCGAGTCTTGATAGATGGAGGAGCAAGTCTAAACATTTGTACATTGAGCACTATTAAACAATTGGGATATTTAGATAAAGTTGTGAATTCTACAAACATAATTACCATCAAGGCATATGATGATGAAGAGTGTTCATCCAAAGGCACAGTCACCTTGCCTCTCAGAGTTGGACCAGTTACAAAGGATGTGGTTTGTCAAGTCCTTGATCTTGATCTCACATACAACATATTGCTAGGATTTCCTTGGATTCATGAGATGAATGCAGTACCATCTACATATCATTGATGTATCAAGTTTCCACACAATGGAGTTGAAATGACCGTCAAAGATGACCCAAATCTATTTATATATTGCAATAACCTACTACATAGATCAGAAATAACAATCCCAATCAATCAAGAAGTTGTTCCATCTTTAGCATATGTGGATCCAGAATCATCAAAAGCTTCTACATCAAAGCAAGCAGAGATCAAAGAAAAGTTCAAGATTAAAGACATGGGATGTGGTGAGTATATCTTTCATGTTGATCAACTCCCACTATCTGCTAAGATATTCAGTTGACAAGAAAAACCTACAAACAACTTTCAATGCCAAGGAATTGGGTGTGAACCACCTAGTGTTGTGGCTACTAAGTCTGAATGCAAATCTCCTCTAGTGGTGCAAGCAACTCTTGATATCAATAGTCCTAAGAGTGGTTCTATCAAAGAATCTATTGAGTGTATTGCCAACCCTTTTGAGAACTCACATAGCTTTACCATGGAATCCACTCCTTCCATTTCCACTCCACTTCTAGACTTGGATCAACAAGAATTACAAAATCCCTTACTCATTGGGGATCAAAAATCAAGCTTTGAAAAGAAAAATCTAAAAGTCAAAAATAAAGAGAAGTCCTTCAGTCCAAATCAAAATCAAAAGCTATTGGACTCTGCAAAAGTCAAAGTCAAGGATAAAAATCTATGAAAGAAAAGGAACAAGAGTTGATCTCCCCTAATATCAAAATAACTGGGGGCAAAAGTTCTACAATTTCAAGTAAAAAAGAACACTTGTTGATCCTCATGCTATCCTACTTTCACTTCTTTTCATAGTCATAAGCCTTCATAACTCATCCACTTGTTCCACACATCATCCCATTTTGGCGATACATCATGGATCTTTAATGGAACTTTCTTGAAGGACTTTGTTGTTAGGGATGCCCAAACTTCTTTAGGTGACATCATACAAGCTTGTGTAGTCCACACACTAGTAATTCTATCTCAGTTCCTTCATCAAGGAAGATAGACACTTGAGCTACACATCATTCAATCAAGGAACAATACAGCTACAATCATAAGATAAAGCCTCACACATTCGACGTGGGTGACTTAGTTCTCAAAGAAAATCCTAAAAATCAGCAAGACAGAGAGAAGAAGGGCAAATTCGAACCGAACTGGCTTGGTCCTTGCATCATCACAACAACATATGGATCTGGTGCATATCAGCTCTCAACCATAGAGGGTGAACCTTTGGAGGATCCTATCAATAGCATTCACCTTCACAGGTTTTACACATAGCTCTTTAGAGTATCCCAATTCAAAAATAAAATAAAAAAATAAAAAATATCAAAAAAAAATTTAAAAAAAACAAAAAAAAACATTTCGTCCAACGGTGAAAACCACTTCAGTGGCTCCCTGGGCAAGTACCATGGTGAAAACCGGGTCACCAGCACCATGTGTAGGGACATTTCTCCTCCCTCCTTCAGGATTCAATTTCATCCTTCACTTTGCACACACTCATAACCTATCCATCCATAATAAACTTACCCATTCCCATCATGGCTTGTTATTGATCTACCTAAGATTGGTTAGCCATTCATAATAAACATTCCTTTTCACCCCTTTCCATCCATAATAAATCAGCTCCTATCTGTGGCTAAGGCAAATCCTACGTGTAGTGATGGGTGTGGAACTGAGAGCATCACATGTTTCGAGGAATACAGTTTCTTCCAATTTCCTTTAGTCTATTAGCGCACAATCCGCAATAAAGAAACATTTGCATCACCAATCTGCAATAAAGTTCCATCTTCTCCGCATTAAAGTATTAGTTGCATGGATTTAGTCAGTTTCAGATGAGACACAACAACAACAATGGGCTTCAACAAATCAAATCTTTCAACAGACTCAGACAACATTATGGTTGAGTGCTATCTATCCTTTTTGTGAAAGTAAACATGGTGACCACAATCAAATAAGACTTATACAAGTGACAAGAGACACTAAACTTGAGGAATACAGTGGATGTTGGTGTCGAGTCTTGGTTTTCTTTTGATTTTATCTTTCTGGTGACATGTCTTTTAGCTTTTTCGGGATGTCTCTGACTAGAGATTTTATCTCCAGGATGTCTTTGACTAGAAAGGCGAGGATGGGGTATCATCACCTATTTTTCTTTGTTGTCTATAGATTGTCTCTTAGTAATGCTATGACTTGTCCAAGGATATGAGGACACTGTGAGTCTAGTGTGAACTAGGGAATTCCTTGTTTGTGATTGTCTTATCTCCATGCAAACAGGTACAATGACTTTCTGGGTCGAATATATGCCTCGATTGTCATAACCTACTTGCCATAATAAAGCTTAATGATGATAATGTACAAGAAGCTCTTTCACTTTCATATCTTCCATCTTCCATCCCCCTTTGTTGATTGACCTCCATCATCCTTCCTGAGTTCGTGTAACCTGCTATCAAATGACTAAGTATAATGACATGCCAAAAATATTTGCATTTCATGTAGTTGCACCTGCATTATCACATATTAAGGATTTCATACATACATATAGATATCACAATTGCATCACATCCTACACACAACACATGTTAGCACATTTTACATTTGCATTATCATATTTATCTACATTTCATACATTTGCATTTGCATAACATTTTAAAAACACAAAAGAACAAAAAACATTGCATTGCATCATATACATATTTGCATCCATATCATAATCATCACATAGCAACATACGTCATGAAACATCTCATCACATAGGTACACATGCATATAGCTGCCGCAAAGATGAATCATCTCATATATATAATCAAAAGTGTCATGATACAATGATGTCAAAATCATATGGCTACAATCACTCGAAGGTGTCTACATCATAATACAAAATAGTACAAAACTGATACATAGGGAGCCCTCTACGGCTATGATGAACTCCCTCCCTAGAGCCGCCTGGCCTCGATGGAGTCTGAGCCCTAGAAGGACCCACCCCAGGATCATCTCTCCTACCCCCTCTATCTAGTGGTGGTGGAGGATCCATAACCCCACCACTAGATGCCTCTCTCCTCTGACTCCCTCCTCTGGCCGTCATTGTTTGTGATGGTCTATAGAAGCTCCTCGCTCGCTGCTCTGGTGGCACTACCCCATAGTATAGGTCTCGCCAATAGCCTATCTCCTCCCCTGCCTGCAGAACATAGGCATTTCTAGCCTCCATGTCCTCTATCACCTATCTCCCAGCCCTCAGTGTTGTCTCAGCCTTAGTATAGCATTGGATAGCCTGATCCCGCTCTCGCTCTATATCCCTCAGCTATCTCCTGAGCCTAGTTCTCTCCCTCTCCAGGTCCTGGATCTCATCTGCCTATCCCTGGCAGATCTCCCTCAGCTCAAACAACTCATCCTCCTCCTCCTCGGCCCCCTGTGGCTCCCCTTGTACTGGTGGTTGTGCCTGTGCCTATGCATGTGCCTGTACCTACCTCTATCCCTATCCCTACACCTGTCTGGGATCCTATGCTGCTGGCACCTGTAGTGGCAATCCACCATGACCCCTCACCACCCTCTCTCCAATAGCACCTTGCCTCCTTTGTTGGCCTCTCCCCCCACCATCTCCATCATCATCCCCATCCCCACCACCATCTCCATCTATCGGCTCCCCTGGGTTTGTCAGTCATGGAAAAGGATGCTTAGCCCAATATACAATGTACTCTACATCCATCTCTGCATCCTCTATCTCTGGCCACATATCCCAAGGCATAGGCACCATCTCTACTAGCTGCATCACGGCCTGATCATACTATAGTAGTGGCCCAAGGTGTGCCTGGTCTCACACTGTCTGCGCATACATATCAGAACCCCGTGGCATCCGCTGGATCCTGCCAAACTGCCTGCATACCCTATCAACCAGCTATCTCTCCAATACATAGGGCGTCCACCCAATCAGATATCTACTCTGAAAAGTATAGGGTAGATCCACTGCGTCATCCTCCCACTACTCGCACTCACGGTACGACCTCCATATCACAGTGTCGATCTCATCCAGGACTCGAAGCCAATGCTCCAACTTGCCAATTCATGGCCGTGATGTAATCATATTGTACAAGTGAACAAAGCTGCGTCTGTGACCCCTGCCCCTGAAATGTATCAGTCAGGTAAAAGGAAGATGCTCATATGCCCAAACCTGCAACAATATAACTCCGTTACCTAATCCTACGAATCCATGATAAACAAACTGATGAAGCTCATAATATAAGTGTGCCAGCACGTATGGTCCCTAGGCATATCTGGTATGTTGTGTAACCAGTGTCTCCAAGGTACTCCCCTAGCCCACAGCCAACTCCTGTGTCACCCTGTCCAGACACAGGAACCCACTGATCACTCCTCCTAGCACTGCTGGTAGTGCTAGTCCTATCATGGTCATCGTGTCCCATGCCATGTGTCTATTGGTATTTTGGTATGGTTTTGTCATTGATGTCAACACCTGCTAAATACACCTACTTTGGAGATCCAGCAACATTCACCGACAATCAGTAAATTGTTCAAACATTCACTGGTATATGGTTAACCGATAGGATAAAATGTTCACCGGTACCTGCAATGACATGGAAGACACTTGGTAATGTCGAAGACATCATGTGGACACTTTTCCTTGAAGTAATATCATTGGTATATTCTTATTTGCATATTTGCTTTTACCGACAAATAGGTCCAGGTTATCTAGGATTACACCGGTAGGTTTATCTTTTCCAGATCAGCATGGCACACTATGGAGATGATTTATTATTGTTATAAAAGCACTAAGTTGACAAGTTCAATCGGTTATTGCATCGGATATTGTATTATTTGTAAAATGTTTTATTGTAATATCTTGTAGAGCCAACCTACTAAAATTGGTCTTAGGGTGTGGTATAAATGTAAGATCTTATTTGTAAGATCAAGTGTGGAATGCAAAAAAGATTTAAGGGTATATGCGAGATCAAGTAGAGATATACATGAAGACATCATTTGAAGGTGAAGCTAGGTTTTTGTAGAAGCATATCAGCATTACACCAGTACTGAATCCAACATATGAAGATGTTATTTTGTGCAATACATTCGCATTGGATTTAACCATCCAACTGTAGTCATTGTGACTCCCATCTGTGATTGAGCAGTGAGCTCTAGGCTGTTGGTGTTTCTGCATGTGCAGACCCCTCTTTGTACACTTACTATCTGCAGTAGTATCATTTGATTGTGGGTAAGGTTTCCCACCATGGTTTTTCCCCTTACAGAGTTTCCACGTACAAATATTTGTGTCATGTGTTGTGGATGACTTTATGTTTATGTTTCATGCATTAATTCTTACCGGTATAGCAATTTTTTGTTAACACTGTTTACCGGCATACTTAACTGTCTTACTGGTACTAAGCATTAAGTTGGTTAATAAGATTTTGGTTTGAATTTATTAGACAACTGATTCACCCCCCCCCCCCCCCTCTCAGTTGTCCCCAGGACCTACAATTGGTATCAGAGCCGAGTCCTCTTTTTTTTTTAGAAGTTTAACAACTTGAGGAGATCCAATGTCTACTAATTATTTTAGAAAGGATAGTCCTAAACTTGATGGAACCAACTATGGAATATGGAAAATCAGAATGGAGACACATCTGAATTGCATTGGTAAAGAGCTCTAGGAAGTTACTAAGAATGGTTATACTGCTGCTATAGCTGGTCAGCCTGCTCCTATTACTTTAGCTAAAGATGAAGAAAATGATTGCAAAGCAAGAGAAGCACTTTTGAGCACATTATCAGATAGATCTACTACAAAAGCTATTTGGGATAATTTGGAAACACTAAATGAAGGGGATTCCACAGTCAAAATTGCAAAACTTGAAAGCTTCCGAGTCAGGTATGAACATCTGAAAATGGAAGAAGATGAAAGAATTTTTGCTTTTATGGAAAGAGTAAATGAAATTGTTTTAGGTATCAAATGTTGTGGAGGAACCTTGAGTGAAGATGAGATTGTTTCAAAAATCTTAAGAGGTTTGCCACCAGCATATAAAATGAAGGTTACTGCTATTAA
Organism: Cryptomeria japonica; assembly: GCF_030272615.1. Classification (NCBI taxonomy): domain Eukaryota; kingdom Viridiplantae; phylum Streptophyta; class Pinopsida; order Cupressales; family Cupressaceae; genus Cryptomeria; species Cryptomeria japonica. The sequence continues at coordinate 524,950,391 of NC_081413.1, forward strand.
TGAGTTAAGAACAATGCCTAATACATCAATAACTAGGGATACATTGATTGGAAAACTTTCAACTTTTGAAATTAAGGAATTTGGTCTTGTTGCTACTATAAAAACTGATTTGGCCTTCAAAGCATCAACATCATCTACTCCATCTTCTGACAAATCAGACTGGAGAGCCTTTTATGCAAGAGAACTTGAAGAAACCGGGAAGGAGAATGAAGAGCTTGAAGAACTTGAAGCACTATTTGCAAGAAAAATGCCAAAAGGTCCAATTGGAAGTAAGTATGAAGGTAAAGCACCCTTTAAATATTTCAACTGCAATAAGATTGGTCATATGGCTTCAAGATGCCCTGATAGACATGCTAGACTAAGAGAAGAAGCTAGAAGGACATACAAACTTAATCCTGAATATTAGAGATACAGATTTAAGAAAAACAAAGATAAATCTTGTTACATTGCTGATGAAGGTGTGACTGATGATTCTGATGAGGATCCAACAGACAACGGATGGGTCTTTGTTGCTATAATAGAAGATCAACCGGTACCTATTGCTCTACCGGTAGAACAAGCCCTAGTAGCTAAAGTTGAATCAAAGGATGAATGGATTATTGACTCAGGATGCTCACATCACATGACTGGAGACAAAGGCAAATTCTTGAACTTTCAAGAATACAATGGAGGTTTAGTAAGATTCGGAGATGACAAAGCCTGTTCAATCAAAGTTTAGGGTTCAATATCTCTTGATGGTAAACATAACACTGACAATGTTTACTATGTTGAAGGATTAAAACATAATCTTTAAAGTGTTGGTCAATTAGTTGAGAAAGGTTCTCAGTTACAATTTAAAAATGGAAAATGCAAAATCATGAATAGAACTGGTTTGGAAATTGCAACCGGTAATCAGACTAGAGGTAATATCTTTCATTTGAATAATAGTGAAAAGGCATGCTTAATTGCACATATAGATGAAAGTTGGCTATGACATAAAAGACTATGTCATGTAAATTTTGATTGCATGGTAAAAATCAGTACTTCTAAGGTAGTTAGAGATCTACCTAAAATTATGAAACCTCAGAATACAATTTGCAAGGAATGTCAATTTGAAAAACAAGTTAGAACTAGTTTCAAAAGTATTCCAGAAAAATCCAATAATGCTCTTGATTTAATTCATACTGAATTATGTGGTCCGGCTAGAACTAAAAGCTTACAAGGTGATAGATATTTCATGCTAATTATTGATGATTATTCTAGAATGTGTTGGGTTACTTTTCTCAAGGAAAAATCAGAAGCACTTGGGAAGTTCAAACTATTCAAAGCAATGGTTGAAAATGAAACCAGTAAGAAAATTAAATGTTTAAGATCAGATCAAGGAGGAGAATTCATATCTAGAGATTTTAATACATTTTGTGAAGTAAATGGAATCAAAAGATAGTTATCAGCACCTCGGACACCACAACAGAATGGAGTTGTTGAAAGGAAAAATAGAACTATTTTGGATGCAACAAGAAGTATGTTATCAGAAGAAAATCTACCACATGTGTACTGGAGAGAGGTAGTAAGCACTGCTGTCTATACATTCAACAAAGGTCACATCAAAGGTGAAACCAGTAAAACCCCTCATGAACTATGGTTTGGTAATACTCCTACTCTTAAGTATTTCAGAATTTTTGGAAGTAAATGTTATATTAGAAGAGATGAGTATATTGACAAGTTTGATCCTAGAAGTGATGAAGGAATATTTCTTGGTTATTCATCTAAGAGTAAAGCTTATAGATGCTTTAATAAAAGATTACAGAAAATTGTTGAGAGTACAAATGTAAAGATTGATGAACAATTCAGAGGAACTTCAAGGTATATAGACTCTGAACTGGTAACAGAAATTATGACAAATGAACCAACAGTAAATCCACTAATACAGAATGATGATCCAGTTACTCTGGTATCATCAGAGGATACCATAGTAATTGAAGAACAACAACAGACTAAGACACCCCGGTATGTAAGACTGAATCATTCCAAAGATCAAATAATTGGAAGCAAATTTAAAGGAGTCATGACAAGAGGAAGATTGGCAAATGAAGAAGTATGTCTTATTTCTCAAATCGAACCATTATCTATCAATGAGGCATGTGAAGATGAATTTTGGATTAAAGCTATGGAAGAAGAATTAGGACAAATTGAGAAAAATAATACTTGGACATTAGTTCCCCGGCCTGAAAATAAAAATGTAATTGGAACCAAATGGGTATTTAAAAACAAACTCAATGAAGATGGTAAGGTTGTTGAGAATAAAGCAAGACTAGTGTGTAAGGGATATTCTTAGAAAGAAGGAGTTGATTACAATGAAATCTTTGCACTGGTAGCCAGAATTGAGGCGGTTAGATTATTCTTGGCCTTTGTAGCTCACAAGGATTACAAAGTTTATCAAATGGATATTAAATGTGCATTTTTGAATGGAGATCTTGAAGAGGAAGTCTATATTGAACAACCTGATGGATTTTATTTGACAGATAACAATGATATGGTTTGCAGATTAAGAAAAGCTCTATATGGACTAAAACAAGCTCCAAGAGCTTGGTATGCAAGATTGGATAAGTATCTTTTAAAAATTGGTTTTACTAAAGGAAATGCAGATAACAATTTATATTACAAAGTAACTAATGATGACATTTTGATTATGGAAGTATTTGTTGATGATATAATCTTTGGAGGAGAAGATGGATTATGCAAAGAATTTTCTCTTAAAATGCAGCATGAATTTGAAATGTCTATGATTGGAGAAATAAAATTCTTTTTAGGATTGCAGATTTTACAGACTAATAAAGGCATATTTTTGAGTCAATCTAAGTACTTGAAAGAACTACTCAAGAAATTTGGGATGGAGAACTCTAAAACAATAAGCACACCTATGACTACAAATGACAAATTATCTCAAAGGGATGAATCTACACCTATTAATCCAACTAGATACAAATCTATATTTGACACAAACCAGACCTGATATTATGAATGCAGTATGTATAGTTTTTAGATTTCAGAGTAATCCCAAGGAAAATCATGAATCAGCAGTAAAAAGGATTTTCCGGTACTTACAAGGCATAGCAAATCTTGGATTATGGTATCCTAAAGATGAAAATTTTGATCTATATGCATACACAGATGCAAATTGGGTAGGAGATGTGTATGATAGAAAGAGCACCACTGGAGGAGCATTCTTTCTTGGAAAGAGATTAGTTTCTTGGTTAAGTAAGAAATAGAGTTGTACATCTTTATCAATAGCAGAATCAGAATATGTTGCAGCAGCAACAAACTGTACACAGGTACTTTGGCTTAAGCAAATGTTGAAAGACATAAAGGTAAAATGCAAGGAACCTATTACTATATATTGTGATAACACTGCAGCAATTGATATATCTAAGAATCCAGTATTACATTCTAAAACAAAACATGTTTCTATCAAACTGAATTTTCTAAAGGAAAAAGTTGAAGAAAAGGAAATAAAACTGGTTTATGTAAATACTAAAGAACAGCTTGCAGATATTTTTACAAAACCTTTGCCTAAGGAAACTTTTGAGTATCTCAGAGATCAGCTCGGAGTCTTACCTCCACTGGTAGAGACTTAGACAGTTGATGATTGTCATCAACTGACAGAATTAAATGGATAAATCTTTTATTCCAGTATTTGATGAGGAAGCTACTTCTCAGGGGGAGTAGTTGGTATATTGAATTGGTTGGTATTTTGTATGAACTTGACCTATTTGTGACTTTGGCATTTGATGTCAAAGGGGGAAAGATATATGGAAAAATGCATTATCTTTTTGAGGAGAGATTGGTATTGTAAATAAATCTTTGTATAAACACATATTACTCCCAGGGGGAGAATTGGTTTTTGTACTTGGCACTTTGATGGTTTTTCCATCTTGTGTTGCCATCAATGCCAAAGGGGGAGATTGTTGGTATTTTGGTATGGTTTTGTCATTGATGTCAACACCTGCTAGATACACCTACTTTGGAGATCCAGCAACATTCACCGGCAATCAGTAAACTATTCAAACAATCACCAGTATATGGTTAAATAGTAGGATATAATGTTCACCGATACCTGCAATGACATGGAAGACACTTGGTAATGTCGAAGACATCATGTGGACACTTTTCCTTGAAGTAATATCATTGGTATATTCTTATTTGCATATTTGCTTTTACCAGCAAATAGGTCCAGGTTATCTAGGGTTACACCGACAGTTTTATCTTTTCCAGATCAACATGGCACACTATGGAGATGATTTATTATTGTTATAAAAGCATTAAGCCGACATGTTCAATCGGTTATTGCATCGGATATTGTATTATTTGTAAAATGTTTTATTGTAATATCTTGTAGAGCCGACCTACTAAAATTGGTCTTAGGGTATGGTATAAATGTAAGATCTTATTTGTAAGATCAAGTGTGGAATGCAAAAAAAGATTTAAGGAAGGGTATATGCGAGATCAAGAAGAGATATACATGAAGATATCATTTGAAGGTGAAGCTGGTTTTTTGTAGAAGCATATCAGCATTACACCGATACTGAATCCAGCATATGAAGATGCTATTTTGTGTAGTACATTCTCATTGGATTTAACCATCCAACTGTAGTCAGTGTGACTCCCATCTGTGATTGAGCAGTGAGCTCTAGGCTGTTGGCCTTTCTGCATGTGCAGACCCCTCTTTGTACACTTACTATCTGCAGTAGTATCATCTGATTGTGGGTAAGGTTTCCCACTGTGGTTTTTCCCCTTACAGGGTTTCCACGTACAAATATTTGTGTCATGTGTTATGGATGACTTTATGTTTATGTTTCATGCATTAATTCTTACCGGTATAGCAATTTTCTATTAACACTGTTTACCGACATACTTAACTGTCTTACCGGTACTAAGCATTAAGTTGGTTAATAAGATTTTGGTTTGAATTTATTAGACAACTGATTCACCCCCCCTTCTTAGTTGTCCCCAGGATCTACAGTGTCCAACCCTCATCTCTAGTCCTGGATCCTGAACACTCATCTAAAGGCCACCCTATCTACATCTCGATCATAGGGTATCAGCTCCCCATCGATCAGTATCCTCAGAATCCTGTAAACATCCTCCAAGGTGACTATCATCTCACCCATCAGCAAATGAAAAGTGCATGTCTCAGAATGCCATCTCTCGGCCAAAGCAGTCAGCAACCCCATGTTCGCCCGAAACTTAGGCACATACATAATGTATCTCAGACCCATAACCTCAATGGCAGCCCTATCCTCGAAGGTCAGCTCTGGTCATAACCTCTGCGTTGATGAGAATCTCTCTTGTGACTCTAGCATAGGCAAATACTCCTGCAGTCAAGCAAATCAATCATGTCAGTCAAAGTGACACTCACTATTCATCACAAAGTGTTGCTTCTATCCTAGTGACACTCACTATTCATCACAAAGTGTTTCTATTTATCCTAGTGGTACTCCCTATTCATCATAAAGTACTACGTGTTTTTGCACTCCCTGTTCATCACAAAGTGCTGCTCATATTTGCACTCCTTGTTCATCACAAAGTGTTGCTCATATTTGCACTCCCTGTTCATCACAAAGTGTTGCTCCTATTGGTACTCCCTGTTCATCACAAAGTACTATGTCTTGGTACACCCTGTTCATCACAAAGTACTATGTCTTGGTACTCACTGTTCATCACAAAATGCCTCGATCTATCCTAGTCTTCCCTAGAGGACCTGCTTGAGTGTATCCTCTCAGCAACTTATCCAATCGACAGTGTATGTTCATCACAAAACTGCCGATTTGACCTTGAAAAGACATAAATGCGCCTTCATGACATAAACATGCTTACAGACCACACAGATGTGCCCACATTGCACAGACGCGCTTTTCCTACACAGACATGCCCACATTGCACAAACGCACCTACACAACGCAAATGCACTCGCATCTGGCACAGATGCTTTTCCTAGCATAGACGTGTCTGACACAAACATAGATGCGCCTGGCACCAACACAGACGTGCCTACACATTTTTGATATTTTTTGACATTATCCTAAAGTGCATTTATTACACTACCTAGCATGCATTAATGACAATAATTAATTTTACAAAGTAAAAGGAGGTTTTTCGGTACTCACCGGCTCTCCTGCATCTGCTGGCCTCTGAAATCAGCGAACGCGATCAAATCTGTGAACCAATGCCATCGTTGTTGACTATTACTGCTCTCTTCTCGCTCTACACTTTAATCTCTTAGATGTGTGGATGACAATGAGGATGTTTTCCCCTTGTAGTTTATTTTATAGACTACCCTAGCCCTTGTTTCTCGAGTCAGTCTTCATTATCTTGTGACTCTGTCACTCTATCCTATCCGGTCAGTCCTTTCTAGCCTTTCTTTCTTATTGAGAGATTGTCTGTGATCTTTTCAAACATTTTCATCCAATCTCTCAAGGGGGCATATCATTCCCATCTTGGGGCAACTTTGTATCAATTCATATTATCTTCTTTGAAACAACGTGACAAACTGCATTGTCTCAAAGAGGGGCAAAATGTAGACACCTAAAATTGTCATGTCTAATTAAATAAATATCTTTGTTTATTTAATTATCTTAAGCCTAATTCTTCTATTAATTAAATAAATCTTTATTTATTTAATTAATTCATTTATCCTCTTCTAGCCTTATTTCTCATTTAAATAAATACATTTATTTATTTAAATTATCCTTTTCCTAAATTAAATAAATATCTTATTTATTTAATTGATCCCACTTCCTCTATTAATTAAATAAATCTTTATTTATTTAATTCATTCATTAACCTTTTCTACCTATGACACATGTCATTCATCTCTTAATTCATACACTACCTACCCTCTCATTATTTTATTATTTATTTTACCTACCCTCTAATCATAGCCGACCTCTTTTACACCTCTCAATCTTATCCCTCCATTTCTTATAGTGTCTTCTATATAAGAGGATACTTCCTTCATTATCAAACCCTGACTAACTCACTATGCATCTAGCCCTGACTACGCTTTCGAACTTGCATATGCAATCAAGCTTACTTGCAACCACATTTTCATTCTTTGTTGAGCTCTTGTGCACATATAAAAATATGAGAGCAAATATATCAAGCAAGATCAATGGAGATAGGAAGAATGGGGATCCAAACCCTATTGGACATGTGATGGTATAATCTTTGTGATTTCATTTGATTTGCATTGTCTTAGGTAATCTTCATATGTTATGGTAGATCTTTGTTAGGCTAGGGTTTTTGTGGTTGAATATATTTAGTCTTTCAATATTGTTGTTATCCATTTTCACCATATACAGACATCAATGCCAAAAATCTGATAAAAATATCAAAGAAAAAAACATAAGCCTCTGAATCTCAAAGTTGACTACTCCTCCTAGGCAATAGCATCCCACATCAGTGCCGAAATGAATAGTATCTTTGATAATGCATGTTGGGTTGATGCCAAACCACATCAATCAAGTCTCTATCAGAGGGGCAGAAACCCCCAATCTGTCTCTCAAGTACTCAAATGATTCCTTGGATAAAGGTTTAGTGAAAATATCTGCAATCTATTTTTTAGTGTTCACATAAACTAGTTTAACTTCATTTGCTTCCACCTTCTCCTTCAAAAAGTTATACTTGATAGATGTGTTCTTTGTCTTAGAATGAAATACTGGATTCTTTGATATATCAATAGCAGCAGAGTTATCACAGTGAATAACTACTAGTGCATCACAATCCACCTTTATATCCTTCAACATTTGCTTCATCCATAAAACTTGTGTACAATTAGTAGCAGCGACAATATACTCAGCTTCAACAATAGATAAAGAAGTACATGATTGTTTCTTGTTGATCCATGAACCCAACTTCTTTCCAAGAAAGAAAGCTCCACGAAAAGTACTTTTTCGGTCATCAACATCTCTAGCCCAATCAACATCTGTATATGCACATAAAGTAAACTTATCATCCTTAGGGTACCATAAGCCATATTCTGATGTACCTTGCAAGTATCTAAAATTCCTTTTCACCGCTATGTCATGATTTTCTCTAGGATCACTCTGAAATCTTGAAACAATACAAACAACATTCATAATGTCAGGCCTAGTCTGAGTCAAATAAAGTAGACCTCTAATCATAGATTTGTATCTTGTAGGATTTATCGGTGCAGAAAAATCTTTCCTTTTCAATTTATCACTTGTAACCATAGGTTTACTTACTGGTTTAGAATCTCCCATACCAAATTTCTTCAACAATTCCTTAGCATATATAGTTTAACAGATAAAAATACCTTTGTCAGTCTGAGTAATCTGCAAACCTAAGAAAAATTTCATCTCACCAATCATAGACATCTCAAATTCTTTCTCCATATTCTTAGAAAATTCTATGGATAATTTATCTTCACCTCCAAAAATAATGTCATCAACAAATACTTTAACAATCAGTATATCATCATCAGTGATTTTATAATATAAATTTTGTCAGCACTACCCTTAGTAAATGCAAGCTTCAAAAAATATTTATCCAACCTTGCATACCAAGCTCTAGGTGCTTGTTTCAATCCGTATAAAGATTTCCTTAACATGCAAACCATATCAGTATCATTTGATAGTGAAAAACCATCAGGTTGCTCAATATAAACTTCCTCATCAAGATCCCCATTCAGGAATACACATTTAACATCCATCTGATAAACCTTGTAGTTTTTATAAGAAGCATAGGCAATAAATAATCTTACAGCTTCAATCCTCACTATCGGTGCAAAAGTTTCTCCATAATCAATTCCTTCGTTCTTAGAAGATCCTTTACAAACCAATCTAGCCTTATAGCTTATAACTTGACCATCCTCATTCAATTTATTCCTAATAACCCATTTAGTTCCAATGACATTTTTCTTTTTAGGCTGGAGAACCAAAGTCCATGTGTTATTTTTCTCAATCTGATCTAATTCTTCTTCCATAGCCTTTAACAAAATTCATCTTTACATGCCTCAATTACTAATACCAGTTCAACTTTTAAAATTAAACATACCTCATTAGTTTCTTGTCATCACTCCATTTCTCTTATCCCTAATGATTTGATCTTCAAAATGATTCAATCTCACATACTTAGGAGCCTTCAGACTTTATGTTCCTCTTCCATGTTCTTCAGTTACTGTAGAATTCTCTGATGTTTCTGGAGTAACTGGTTCAACTCTCTGTTCCAGTAATGGTGCTACCGGTTCAGATATAATCATTTCCACTGCCGGTTCCTTCTCATAAATTCTGATTTGACTTTTGCTTAGCTCATCTAATTTAACATTAGTACTCTCCATAGTTCTCTACAATCTCTTGTTATAACATCTATATGCTTTGCTTTCATTACAATAACCAAGAAGTATGCCTTCATCACTTCTAGGATCAAATTTCTCAATAGTATCATCTCTTCTGATATAACATTTACTACCAAAAATTCTTAAATACTTAACTGTAGGTGTATTGCCAAACCATAATTCATAAGGTATCTTACCAGTTTCTCCTTTGATATGTACTATGTTGAATGTGTAAACAGTTGTACTCACTGCTTCTCTCCAGTAGATATGAGGTAGACTTTCTTCCATCATCATTGTTCTAGAAACATCCAAGATAGTTCTATTTTTCCTTTCCACAACTCCATTCTCTTGAGGTGTCTGGGGAGTAAAAAAATTTCTTCTTATACCATGCTTGTCACAAAAGTTATTAAACTCACCGGATGTGAATTCTCCACCATGATCTTGTTGGCATATGGACACTCCAATGAGACATTGTGTGTGATTGAAGTTTTTGTCATTGATGGAAACCTTCCAATCCTATGGCACCGGCAAGACATTATATCGGCTAAGCATTACACAGGCAACCTTGCAATCCTATGGCACCGGCAAGACATTATACTGGCTAAGCATTACACAGGCAACCTTGCAATCCTATGGCACCGACAAGACATTATACCAGCTAAGCATTACATAGGCAACCTTGCAATCCTATGGCACCGACAAGACATTATACAGGCAAAGCATTATTCAAACAAGACAGTGCACTGACATCAGCAAGATCAATCTACATCGGCACCGGCACAGAAGATGTACACCGGCATAGAAGAGAACATGTATACCGGCACAGAGGCCGACAGGATTTTTGATATGTAATATTTTGTTTATTATTGTAAGCCGACTTGGCAAATTGTAAAATGACTCTTGTATATAAAAGAGATCATTGTAGACATTTATAGGATATGGATAGGAAGCAAAAATAAATTATAAGGCAGACCTAATGTGTGAATTGTAGGTCAAGGGTATATGTAAAGAACAGAGCAAGAACCAGTACTGAATCTGGCATTGAAGATGCTATTGTAAAGTAGTACAGAATATTGGATTTGTGTAAATCCTCATTGTAAGTCAGTGTGACTTCTTATTGAGCAGTGATCTTTAGGCAATTGGCCTTCCTGCATGTGTAGGCCCCTATTGTAAGTAATATTCTCTTATTGGCCAGTAAGTGAATATTGTGGGTCACAAATCCCACCGAGGTTTTTTCCACACTAGGTTTCCTCGTTAAACATCTTGTGTTATGGTGTTCTTTTCATGTGGATGTTTTTGATTCTGTTATTTACATTAATTCTTGCATACCGGTATACTGTTACTTAATGTTCTGCATATTCAGTTTTAAGAAAATTACATTACCCATTAGATACTGATTCACCCCCCCCTCTCAGTATCTGTGGGAACCCTAACAATTGGTATCAGAGCCTGGTCCTCTATTTTCAGAAGCCTAACAGCTTGAGGAAGATCTTGACACCGGTAAAGATGGAAAATCTTATGAAGCATCTTGAAGGAGCTCTTACTGACTATGATGCAAAGAAGTTGAAAAATATTAAATTAGAAGATGATTTAAATGTAGCTCAAGACATTATTCAAGCACTTCAATAAAATCTTACTATCACAAGAAATAAGAGGAGAGAACTTTGTGAAAAATTGCAAAATGAGAATGATGAAAATGAATCACTAGATGATATGATAAGCAAATTAAAACAAGAGATCATGACATCAAAAAATGAAATGCAGGATATGACTATGAGATTTTGCAAAGAGATTGAGGACAGAAAGAAGAATGAAGAAGAATTGACCAGAAGACTAAGTGATGTAGCAAATGAGAACACAAGACTTAGCTATGAAAATGACATGTTGAAAACTAATCTGATGCATACTCAGAATGACTCAAATGAACTAATAAGACAAAAACAAATCTTAGAAAGGGAATTGGAAATTGCAAATCAACACAAAGAAAAATTCAAGAAAAGCTCAGAAGAACTTGGTACCTTATTGAAGAATCAAAAACCCAAAGGTGACACTTCTGGAATTGGATTTGAAGTTGGAGAAAGCTCTAGTACTGCAAATACCCAGGATCACAGCAAACCGGTAAGACCTTCTAATACTTACAAATTCAATGGAAAATACTTTAACTGCAATAAATATGGTCATAGGGCAAATGAATGTAGATATAGGAATTATCAGAACATCAATCCTCCCACCGGTTAATACTCCAAATGCAACAAAATTGGTCATAACTCTGAAAAATTGCAGAATGAATGTAAGATGTTATGTTTGTGGAAGATTTGGTCATTTATCAAATAAATGCAGAACACAAACCGGCATAGGTTATGGGAAAGCTATTCAGAAAAATAATGTAACTTGTTATGCATGTAACAAGATTGGTCATATTGCTAAATTTTTTAGAAGTAAAGGTACACTGGTAGATAACAAAAGCACTAGTTTGAAAGGTAAAGAAAAGGTTGAAGAAGTTAAGCAAGAATTTTCAAACCAATGGATTAGAAGAGGTAATCTAAATATTGGGGATACTCCTCCACCGGTAGAACCAACAAATGCTCCACCGGCAGGACAATATGATGCTCCACTAGCAGGACAAAGCAATGCTCCACTGATAGGATGTTCTTCATCAAATTGAAGAAAATTATCTTGAGGGTTTGGCAATCAAATCACACATGTGCTATTATTCCCTCGGTTAGAGAAAAGAAGTTGAAAATCATTCATTACTTTCAGAGAGTGCAAAGATTTCCAAGCTAAGGCATTCCGAGCAAAGAGGCAAAGCACTTCAGCAATCAATCCATCCAAGGGCAGAAAAAGGTATTTATCATCATGGCATCTTCCTCTACACCTGAATTCATAGCAAACCCTATAGCAGTCAAAGTTATAAAATGACCTAGGCCCGTGTTTCAGCTAGTTCCCGAGGTAGCTAAGAAAGATGACAACATAGGTGCTTTTTCAAAAATTCCAAAAGGTGTTGTTTATGCAGAAGACCCTAGAATGTATATTCATTGCAACATAGAGGAATTAGGTGATGAAGAAATCAAAAACATGTATAAATTTGTTATATGTGACAACTTCGGGGATGTGAAACCTGAACATAAAATTGTTGAAACCCTAGGATTCATTGAAATCCTTTGCATTCCTGAATTTCCGAAGGAAGTGGTTAGGATAGTTTTAAGCAGGGTACATGGTTCATTCTTTTGGCTTGACTCAGTGCATAAAATCACAAAGGAAGTTATGAAAGCAGTAACAGGGTTACCTTCCACCGGCAATAGACCTAACAAAACCAAGGTGGTCTCCAATGACTTAGTAACAAACTTAACTGGTGCAACATCCGACAAGAGATCATTGAGGGTTAATGATGTGACCGATACAAATGTTAGATTTGTTAGCATGATTTTAGGTTACAAAGCAACTCATGCTAATAGGCTTAACTCGGTTTCCAGTTTATGCATAAAGAGTGCTTATGACATGGTTAAGGACAATGTAAAAATTGATATCTGTGAATGGTTAAAGGATGAGTTAATTGACAATTTAGCAAAAATCAAGAAAGATAAGAAAGGAACCTTTAGATTTGGAAATTTACTTGTATGCTTAATGCTACACATAACCAAACAGGCTCCCGGTATAGGCAACAAGGATTTTGGATTTGACCTACCGGTAGGAAAACAATTATCTGAATTGTTCAACAACATGGGTGAAAACAGAGAAAAGAATATCAATGAGTATTTTCAAGCACTAAAGGTCAGAATGAATAAAAGAATCAGACTATCACAGGAAATTGTCAACAAATACAAGGATGACATATGTTTTGTAATAAAAAAGGATGAGATCTGGATGGAAACAGTCATCCCAAGGATAGTTTGGGTAACAAAAATGGGGTATGAAACAGATGACCACATAGTGGAAACTTATGCCAAAGCACTTCTGGAAGCCCCCAATGAACCAAAGGAAGAAGTATTTGGTAGTGCTGAGACCATTGAAAGTAAAATTCAATCTAAAAAGAGAGTGAAAAAGGTTGAGGCATTTGTGAGAAAAGGAACCAGACAAGCAAAAGCCATAAAAGAAGATGTATTAAAGAAAACTGGCATAACTGAAGATGAGTTGGCAGCCCAACAACCTAAAACTCATCTATCACCAATATGCACTTCCTCAGAAGGAGATATGCCAGCAACTTTCAAAAGATTTGTCAGGAAAAGAGACCCCTCACCGTTAACTACTCCTTCACCTAGAAGGACAAGACAAAAGAAACAAGCTATGAGATCTCCAGTCAGGAAAGTCACACCTAAGAAGAAGTTGACGCCCAAAAAGAAGAAGAAAACAAACACTGACTTGGCCCCTCTTGACATATTACTGAATGAGATCACAGAGGAAGGAAAATTGAAAAACATAGGGAAAATCTATGACACCCTATCAGATGATGAGAAAGGACAAGTTGAAGAGAGTGTCATATTACACATGGACATGTATAAAAAGTTTTTGTTGCAAGTCCTAAATGAAATTCCTGATGAGCTATATAAAAGACTTGAGGCCAGAAGGCAAGGAATAGTTGAGTTGGATAAGAAGATAAAAATAGAAAAATTACTTGCAGTATACCCGGTCAACTCTCCTAAGGAAATTGATGATCTGATAGCTCAGGCTAACCGGACAATTTTTCCCACTACACACCAGCAAATATCACTAATGGCAGGTAGAGTTACTGAAGTTTCAAAGGAAACAAAAGATGGTTGGGATACATTCTTGGTTGAAAAGGAAAAACAAGAAGAATAGAGGAATCCCAAGCCAATTCTGGTATATCAAAAGGACAAAGGGAAAGGTAAAGTTGGTGGACCACCAAGTATCAAGATTAGAGACAACTTACCCCCACCTCCTTTAAATACTCCACCGGTAAAAACAACAACTGCAGAAGATCAACCGACAGCTGAGAGTATGGACACAGAGGATAATAATCCTAATCCTGAAGTCCTATATACTGTAAATGTTGATGCTCAGAAAATCAACATAGTGGTAGATAAGGATACACCAGATAAATCAAGAAAAACAGAGCAACCAACAGCAGATTCAGAGAAAAAGATGGAATCTGGAACACAAACAAAGAAACCAACAGAGTTAAAGGCTCCAGAACAGATGCCACCGGTAAGAAATGATGCAGGAAAACCAATGCTTAAAGAGATGGAGACACAAACAGACCTACCAGAGGTCAATAATAGCATGGTCACTTCCACCGGCACTCAATTTGTTGGATCACCATCAAATGTAACAGAGGTATTGCTTGAATCTATCAAGAAAATAACTGATTATAGCTCACAAGATTATAAAGCGATAGATGATTCAATTCCAGTTTTGAAATCAATAGCTCCCAATTGTAATATAGCCAACAAAGATTCTTTAGGCCAGTTGGATACACTTTGTCAATATATTTCTGGAAATTTTGAGCAAACAAAGGTAGAATCTGTAAAGGAAAGAGTAGAAAAAGAGAAACAAAAATTCTTTGAGGAAGGAATAAAGAAGTGTAACAGGGAATTTGACACACTTCTATCAAAACTGTGCAATTTATTGAAAGAGCACAAAACTCTGTACAAAGACACCTGTAAGATAGAATTTTTAACCATAGATGTAGACAAAAAGATGAGCAAAGCATAGGAAGAGATAAATAAACTTGCAGATAATTTTGTTAACTCACCCAATGCACTATCAGTTTTTGAGGAAAAGATAACAAATTTTGAGGAAGAATTGCTCAAATTAGAAAGAGAGAAAGAGAAAATAATAAACAAGGCAAAACTCTTGAGATCTAAACTAAGTCCAAGATTGGACTATTTAGCATCTCTACAGAAGGAAATCTCAGAGGCACTAACATAGGGAAGCAGAACACCGGTAGAGCACTTGCAGCATCTCACCGATACAGTATACAGAACTGAGACAACAATAAAAGATAGTAAGAAGTTTATGGATGGAACAAACTTAATCTTGGGAGATATTCTTCAGATAATAACTACCCAACTACAAGGTTGAGGTTATGAATTGGTACAACTACAAAATCTACTAACCTTTGTCATTGATGCCAAAGGGGGAGTAGTAGGATGAGAAAATTCAAAGCACAGGGATCATATGCTCAGGGGGAGCTCTCACATTTTTGGTAACATTTTTGGTCTATACATTTTTGGATATCTTTTTGGAATTTCTCATGAGTGTTGCCATCAATGCCAAAGGGGGAGATTGTTGGCATATGGACACTCCAATGAGACATTGTGTGTGATTGAAGGTTTTGTCATTGATGACAACCTTGCAATCCTATGGCACCGGCAAGACATTATACCAGCTAAGCATTACACAGGCAACCTTGCAATCCTATGGTACCGGCAAGACATTATACCAGCTAAGCATTACACAGGAAACCTTGCAATCCTATGGCACCGGCAAGACATTATACCAGCTAAGCATTACATAGGCAACCTTGCAATCCTATGGCACTGGCAAGACATTATACCGGCTAAGCATTATTCAAACAAGACAGTGCACCAGCATTAGCAAGATCAATCTACACCGCCACCAGCACAGAAGATGTACACCGGCACAGAAGAGAACATGTATACCGACACAGAGGCTGACAAGATTTTTGATATGTAATATTTTGTTTATTATTGTAAGCCGACTTGGCAAATTGTAAAATGACTCTTGTATATAAAAGATATCATTGTAGACATTTGTAGGATATGGATAGGAAGCAAAAGTAAATTATAAGGCAGACCTAATGTGCGAATTGTAGGTCAAGGGTATATGTAAAGAACAGAGCAAGAACTGGTACTGAATTTGGCATTGAAGATGCTATTGTAAAGCAGTACAGAATATTGGATTTGTGTAAATCCTCATTGTAAGTCAGTGTGACTTCTTATTGAGCAGTGAGCTCTAGGCAGTTGGCCTTCCTGCATGTGCAGGCCCCTATTGTAAGTAATATTCTCTTATTGGCCAGTAAGTGAATATTGTGGGTCACAAATCCCACCAAGGTTTTTCCCACATCGGGTTTCCTCGTTAAACATCTTGTGTTATGGTGTTCTTTTCATTTGGATGTTTTTTATTCTGTTATTTACATTAATTCTTGCATATCGGTATACTGTTACTTTATGTTCTGCATATTCAGTTTTAAGAAAATTACATTATCGGTTAGATATTGATTCACCCCCCCATCTAAGTATCTATGGGAACCCTAACAGATCTAATCTCAAACATTTAATCTTCAATCCTATCTTAGTTTCCACTTTAGCTTTAAAGATTTTAAACTTTTCAAATGCTTCAGATTTTTCTCTCAAAAAAGTAACCCACATCATTCTAGAATAATCATCAATGATTAGCATGAAATATCTATCACCATGAAAACTTTTAACTCTACCAGGTATGAATAAGATCAAGAACATCATTTGATTTATCTTGTATGCTCCTTAAAGAAGTTCTAACCTCTTTACCCATTTGATATTCTTTACATGTTGGATTATAGGGCTTCATAATCTTAGGTATATCTCTAACAACCTTAGTTGAACTGATTTTCACAATGCAATCAAAATTCACATGACATAGCCTTTTATACCATAACCAACTCTCATCAATCTGTGTAATCAAACATGTCTTCTCACCAGAGTTCAAATGAAATATGTTACATTTTGTTTGTGTATCAGTTGCAATCTCTAAGCCAGATCTGTTAATGATTTTGCATTTTCCATTCTTGAACTATAATTGAAATCCCTTATCTACCAATTGTCCTACACTCAAAAGATTATGCTTCAAACCTTCAACATAATAAACATTGTCAATATTGTTCTTACCATCCAATAATATAGTTCCTTTTCCTTTGATCATACATTCCTTGTCATCTCCAAATCTAACTAGTCCACCATCAAATTCTTGCAAAGATAGAAACCTCCCTTTATCTCCAGTCATATGATGTGAACAACCACTATCAATTACCCATTCATCCTTATCCTCAATTTTAGCAACAAGTTCCTTCTCCTTGGGTAAATTCTCTTCTAGTGTAGGATCATCTTCCTTGATAGCCAAGAATACCCATTCTTTCCCATTGTCGGATCCACTAGCAGAGTCTTCTGTCGGTTCATCATCTAAATCAGTAATGCCTTCCTCATCTACTATGTAGCATGATTTGTCTCTGTTTTTCTTGAATCTATACTTGTTCTAATATCCAGGGTTAGGTTTAAATGATCTTTTAACTCTTTCTTCAAATGTTGAATTTGTTTCAGAACATCTAGATGCAAAATGACCAATCTTATTGCATGCAAAACATTTAAAAGGTGCTTTTCCTTCATACTTAATTCCTACCGGTCCTTTCGGTACTCTTCTAGAAAATAGTACTTCAAGTTGCTCAAACTCATCATCTTCTCCCTTCATATCTTCTAGTTCTTTTGCATATAAATCTCTCCAATCTTTCTTATCGGTTGTAGATGTAGGTACATGAAAAGTAGGTTTAGTCTTCACAGCTCCAGAAGATCCAAATTCCTCAAGCTCAAAAGCAGATAGTTTCCCAACCAAAGTACCTATGTTGACATATGTATTAGCCATTGTTCTCAACTCATTAATAGCAGTAGCCTTCATTTTTTAAGCCAATGGTAGGGCTCTCAGGACTTTAGAAACAATCTCATCTTCGCTCAGAGTTCCACCACAACATTGAATTCCCATAACAATCTCATTTACCCTTTCCATGATTGCAATAATCCTTTCACCTTCTTCCATCTTCAGGTTCTCATATCTCACTCGATAACCATCAAGTTTAGCAATCTTCACTATAGGGTCACCTTCATTAAGAGTCTGTAACTTATCCCATATAGCCTTTCCAGATGATTTATCTATTAATCCCATTATTTGTTGATCAGAAAGTGCACACAAGAAGGCTTCTCTTTCTCTACAATCATTCTCAAGCTCCTTGTCCAGTTTTACCAGAGGAGGATTGCCAGATCCTGAATTAAAGGTTGTGACACCATTCTGTATGATCTCCCAAATCTCCTTGCCAAGACATCTCAGATGAGTCTCCATCTAAATCTTTCATATTGTATAATTTGTTCCTTCAAGCCTCGGTATATCCCTTCAAAAGATAGCTCTAGAAGAACTAGATGAACTTGAACTATTAGTCGCCATAGGATCTTCCTCAAGCGATTAAGCTTTCTGGAGAGAGGACCAAAGTTGTGATACCAATTGTTAGACGATTAAGATAACCGGAAGAGAATTGAGAGGGGGGGCGTGAATCAGTTGTCATAGATTTTTGAAAGCATTATAAATTTAAAGTTTAATACCAAAACCCAAAACAATAATATTGAAATAGCAATTAAACCAATTAAGCATAAACAATAATCACAGAATAAAAGCCATCCACACAACACCAAGATTTGTACGTGGAAAACCTGGTAAAAGGAAAACCATGGTGGGAAGCCTACCTACAGTCAGATAATACTTTTGTAGTAAGTATGTGAAATTACAATGAAGGGGCCTGCACATGCAGGAAGGCTAACAACCTAGAGCACACTGCTCATCACAAAAGGAGTCTCACTAACTACATAGAAATCGAGACTATAATCCAGAGAAGTGTTGAAGTGAAAAAGATAGCATCTCCTATTCCCGAGTATAGTTCCGGTTAAGCTCAATATCAAAGGGCTAAATACTCTTACACAAATCCAATTCGATCTTAAATAATCGAACTCCTCTGCCTAAATGATATTACATTATTTGCACATTACATTCCTTGACCATGGCCTCTTACAATAACCATGATGATCTACAATGAGATTTTACATCTTATTTATACAAACCCTCGACCATAAACATTCAAGTCCGTTACCAAAAAATAAACCAATTACAAACCATGTTGGCCTTAGACCAAAACAAATAATATCCAATGCATAAGATGTCCTAGAAATACAACAATAGGTCCTATCCATACATTTCATTAATGTCGGTCCATAACCTAGATCAACTGAGACCAAGTATAGGTCCACATGCTTCAACAATGATCTCCAAATACAAAGTTTCGAACATGATCACCAACAACATCCTAAAACTCCATTAGAAGCTACTTCAACACCAATTATGCAATGCATCAAAGATCTCCACCAAAACCTCTATCGATGAAACCCTCGCCGAAACCAAAAACCAATCTTTGAAGTAAGTAGGATAGCATCCAATCACCAAACCAAAACCAACTGACCAAATATGAGTATAAGAATCATGAACAAGCCACTTCCATCACCATATTACACCAGATTCAACTGGATCATGTCGGATCCAAGTTAACCAAAAACTACTCAACCTACTGGGACCAGAAGGGTGTCGGTAAAGCATCCAAACAACTAGTGTTGACATCAATGACAAAACATCAATGCAACACATAATCAATTCCACTGAATGGCCAGCATAGCATGCTTCAACTCTATAGCTTACAATAACTTACAAAAGAAGGCAATTGGTTACTCATAACCCTGAACATTATTTTGAAGTAATATTGTATCAATAGTATGAAAGGAAACAAAAGAGAATATTTTAAAGGGATTACTAAAATTAGGAGACTTTAACACTATTTCTTTCTTGATTTCCTTCTTAACACCTTTGAAAGATTGAACTGCTTCATCTCCCCAAGAAATACTCTCCCCTCTCTTTAGCATCTTTGAGATAGTCTTGGTCATCTCTACAAAATTTGACATAAATCTCCTCACAAAATTGGTTTGTCCAAAGCATGATTGGATTCCCTTGATGGTTTTGGCAATGGGAACTATGTCAATTTCTTTAACCCTCTTTATATCTATTCTCACCTTATCCCTTGATACAATATGCCTAAGGATATTTTCTTATGTAACACCAAACTTGTACTTCTTTGGATTCAACGATGTGTCATATTATAGGGCTTTGATAGAAAAATTCTCCAAGTGTGCATAATGATCCACAACCTTATTTTAGAATGTTGTTAGGTTATCTTAGTATACCACCAATATGTCATTAATGAGACCTAAAAATGGCACATCCATTTCTCTCTAAAAATTTTCTCCTGTATTTGTCAAACCAAAAGGCATCCTTTAATACACATGTGTTCCGTAGGGAGTGGTGAACTCTATCTTGTACTATTTTGATTCTTTCACCATCACCCAATTGTATTATAAGAAACCATCCATCATTGAGAGTAAATCACAACAAGAGACCTTCTACAACATAGCCTCCATGTTTGGCAGAGGGTAGTTATCTTTCAAGGATGATGATTTAAAGTTCTTGAAATCAACACAAAGTCTAATGCCCCTATTCTTCCTCATGGCTGATACTATATTTGACACCCAAGTTGGGCATTTGATGGTCTTTATGATTTCCTCATCCCTTGACTTCATCAACTCTTGCTACATTTTTTGGGCCAAGGTAGGATTGATTGACCTTTTCTTTTTCCTAAAGGGCTTTGCATCCAACTTCAATGGAATTTCATGTTGAAACAAGTCTTCCCTATATGCCTTCAAATCATCACATGACCATGCAAACACATGATTCAATCTAACTCGGGATACCACTAATTCCAAGTCACCAAATAATCTTGGCATATTTACCCCACATTTAATAGAATGATTCAATTCTAACAATAGAGCTTCATACTCTACCACATTATTGGTGAATGGAAAATTTAAAAAATAAGATTATTTGAATGCCTTACCAATAAGGGAGACAAATAATATTCATACTCTTGACCCTTCCTTTGAGCATTCTCTATCAAAGTATATTTGCCACAAATTGTTTTATTATCAACTTCTTTCAATTCATTACTCAAAGGGTCTAGAACTTCTTTTAGCTCCTAAAGAAGGTTTACCTTAAATTATCCATGCCAACATCATAGAAGAAGACATGATCCTCTTCTTCTTCAATTTCTTGAATGATAGTAGGAGATCTCTTTTCTCTTTATAACTTTAACTCTTTTCCATTACATGGTATCAATTCATATGAAATATCTAATTGTAAGCTCCCTCCTACAGCTATAATCCACTTCCTTAAAAGCAACATTCCATACCTTGGTGGAACATCAACAACTATTATGTTCATGAAAAACTTCAAAAAAAAAATGATGCCAATGCAAAATCCACATTTTTCATAATACCAATCACAAGCACCTCCCTTGAATCCACTACAAAAAACTTTCCATATACATTAGTTGCTTTCAATCCAAATTCCTTCATCACATGAATGGATATCACACTGGTTAAATCCTGCGATTCTATCATGTTGTTCTTCAACAACTTATTTTTCACCAATAATGTCAAATAGAATGGATCAATCTATTATGGACATTTGGTTAGTGTTGTCCCACATGCACCTCTAGGATCTCTTTATTTTATTCATCATGAACTTGATTGACTTGTTCTTTAATTTCATCTACCTTGTCTTTAGCTTTGTCTTTTTCAATTACTAATTCATTGACACCAAATATCATTGAGAAATCATTTTTTTTTGTGTTCATCAATCCTCATCATCTCAAACAAAGGAACTGACACCTTGATCTAATACAGTGTCTCGACCATGTCAAAGGGGGCATGAGGAGATACCAAAGTGGTATGAGTCTTTTCAAATTTTTCTACAAAGGATTTTTCTTTCTCTTTCATTTTTTCTCCACCTTGAGTAAATCTCTCCTTAGCATTTTCATTCTCCTCATTCTCATCTTGCTTCATCTTCAAGTTCACACTTACATTTTCATTTTAAAATTTAGGAACATTAGCAACTTTATTATTTTCTTCAACCTTTGTATTACAACATGTTGCCTTATTATAATTATTTGTGCTCCAAATGAACATACTACTAGCCTTACCTTGATCAGTGTTCACAACTATGTTCCTCAAGTTGTAATTGTGCTTGCCTTGATCTATTGCAATAGTTGTAAGAGAAAAAAAAATACTTCATCAGTAGGTCTTCTGAGAATAATTTGTTCTAATTCTTTAGTTTAATGACCCAAGGTAACCTCTTCATCATGTGAAAATACTTTCCAATGGTGCAATGTTGAACACAAGATGCCACTAAGAGGGGGGGGTTGGTGAATCAGTGATTTCCAACCTAACCCTTTTCTATCCTATGTGTGTATATCGGTTAACTAATCTAACATAAAACATACATACTAGTTAGAAGGGAGAATGATACAAATGCAATCACACATAAAAGGGACATCACATAACACTAGATGTACGAGGGAAACCCAAGATGGGAAAAACCTCGGTGAGAAATGTTGTCGGAGACTACTACTCCAATCCAGCCTCACCATGAAACATTTGCTTACAAAATTTTGGGCACCAACCCAAGGAGTACCACTTTTACTTTAGGGCACCAAACCAAGGATCACCAACCCCTAATTTTAGGGCACCAACCCAAGGAGCACCAACCCCTACACCGATCTCCAACTCAGTGATCTACAATGAACATAATCAATTACAAAAGTAATCTCCTTGTTATAAAAGAACTTTGTAACTCTCATGCAAGTATCTCCACTGGTTCTCCTCTCTCCAATTCTCTATCGTTTCTCTGCTCACCTTCTCATTGCTACAACCTTATCTCCTGCTACAACTCACTCTCTGCTACAACCTTATCGGTTCAGCCTCTTCTTCTTCTCTGTCGATTCTTCTCTCTGTCAATTCTCTTTTCTCTCCGCCACACTGCTGCTAGCCACCACTAGTCCTCTTCAGTCAGTCAGTTGTCTGCTATCCGATTAATGTCAGTTCTCAACTTACTGGTTCTCTTCTGATTCTCACTATTCTCTTCTCTTTGGAATCTACTCTGGCTCTTCTCTATCGGTTCAATCATCACCGGTGCACACCTCTGACAGACTTAAAAGCAGTCAGTCAGTTCCCTCACTCTCGCTGGTTTAACTCTTCAAACTGGTTCTCTCTCACACACTAAGTCTCTTCTCTGATTTTCATTAAGCACTTGACTGGTTAACTCTCTGGTTTTGATTCCCTTCATTGGATTTAATCTCTCATGCAACAACACTTCTTTATATCTTTGGTTCGTACTCTTATAGCTAGAGTTTCCTGCCAAAAAGGCATTCAAACTTCTGGCATGCTAGGGTTTTTTCCATATAGTGAATCTATATTGAATCTGATCTCTGATCATCATGGAAAATCATATCCGATTAGATCTCGTGTCCTTGATTGATGACTTATAACTCATCAATCAGAATCACCATGCTCTTTTCCTTTCAACACACATCTTATATCTTTAGTCATCTGTAGAATGATTTTTCAGCCTGTGTCTAGTTAATCATGTGCATGATGCAGTTTCCTTCATCCTCTTCGATCTGCTAGATCAATGTGTCTTGGATATTCGTTGTTTCCTTGAGCTTTGCATTCGCTATTTAATGTTGGACCAACCACCAACAACCTCATCAACATACCACACTGACCTATGCATACATGCCACTTTACCTTCACGTGACACCTTTGTTGACATCCACCTTGGCTTACAAAGTCGGTCTGACTTGGTCACTGACTAATAAGACACAAAGGGGTTCATCTATCAGTTCACAAACTCTGTCAGTTTTACCCTGATTGGTTTGTCTTCACCCTTGCACTTTGCTTCTCTTCCGGTGGAACACCTAAACCAGACATCACACCTTCAATAGATGGGAGCCTTTTGCATCTACACTTTGTTATCTTACCGGTTGTCATCTATACCGGTAGTATCTTCTGCATGTATACTGGTAAGATACCATGCACATCGGTGGCACAAAACTTCATCAACATTCTAGAAATATCCTCTGTCTGCAACTGCTCAACCTTACCTTCTTCACCAATAGATCGGTTCTCCTATCAACTAGTTTGTAAGAGTGACAAACATATCCTTACTTCTCTGTACCGACAACTCATCATGTCTGCCCTTGCAGATTCGGTACACATCCTTGATCTCATGCAACTAAGGAAACTTAGTGTTTCACCAGTTGATCTAGTGTGAGCCTTCAATCACCTACCTTCCACTCTTTTGTCTTGTCTCAGAGGACTATGATACAATCCATGCATAATAGGAGATAAGATCCACTTACCGGTGGGAGTGGATCCTTGTCATCTGTATCTTGCAATGCACCAATGTGGCTTCCTTGTTTGAGTAGGCATATCTTCAAACATGTACATGTGATCTAGTTGGACACACTCACTGACTATCATCTCTTCATTTGGTGACTGCATCTTTATTTGGTGGGAGTCCTGTAGATTGACATCCAATAGCATATCGATGGCCTGCACATACTTCACCTCCGGTGTTGATGTGATTTTTGTAACATTTTATCTCTTCATCCCAACAACTTACTCTCTTACAGATGCCATCATTTTTCCTTCTTCAACCATCAACATGTCACTTCACCGATGGTTATACCATACCGGTCTCTAGTTATTATGTCTTCAACACAAACCAATACAAGCTTGTGTACCAGTGATTCCATTGGACATAATGAAGGATGACATTCTATTCCTTACTGGTGATATGCTATGTTAGTTGACATCAAAGACACCATTTCCGGTATGCATCAATGATAACACTACTCATCAATCTCCCATACCAGTTGCCATCCTATACCGGTTGACATCAATGACAACACAATGCCAACAATATTTGGAATTGATGTCAACACATGTAGTATCCAACATACTATGGATTCTCTCTCTCCCCCTTTGTGTGCTTCATAAATTCTCACACATGCAATATGTGGCATACTATAGATTCTCTCTCCCCTTTTGATACCAATGGCAAAGGGCACTTCCAGGGTTTCCCTCCTCCTTGTGTCTACTAGGTACTGACACATTTCTCTCCCCCATTTTCTCTACCAGATGCTTCTCCTCCTTTGACCACCATACATTGCATCCTCTCAATTTATAACACTTGAGATGGAGGGCTCAACCACCAAGTGTATATGCAAACCAAAAAACACATGCATATACAAGTCTGAAACCAATTGAAGGCACATGTGTCAGTAAATACAACATGCATGCCGATCACATTGCATCATCTCCCTTTTGATATAAAAAAGTTATTTTGACCCCAATTTGTTGATATGAAGTGTTGAAGCTGACACTGATACCAATTGTATCTTCTCCGATACCAACTGTATGTTCTCTTGCGCAGGTAACCGTCCCTCTTTGCAAGAAACACTCCTGGTGGTCCAGTTGTGATTTCAGTTGGATAGACATTGAAATATCTCACAACCCCAGACACTTCCCAAAACAAAATCATACCGATACAGCCATAGACATTTTTGATCCAGAGCATCATGGAAAACCAACTCAGAACCAAGGATCTTACTAATCCAATCAACATTCCAATATGTTTATCACCAATTTCTTTATAATAGAGGCATAGTCAATAGCCAATCAACCATATCAAACAACATAACTATCCCAATCCATCATTAGGATCCAATCTTCCAATAGTCACATAAACATCCAACCAGAAATTTAACCAAACCCTTACTTCCTTAAGGAATCTTAAACACTCAACCAATCATTTCAATATCATTCCATCCATATGTTTCAAGGTCACATTCATAACTCATTTCTAATTTCAAGAATCATAAACTATTCAACAAGTTCTTACCTTCATACCCTTAAACTACATGTATCCTGATAACAAAAAGATAAATCAGATTACTTAATCCACATCCAAGCACCATTTAAAATCCCAACTCCATACCCCAATCACATTCAAGCTACAACACCTAAATCTGATCATAAACAAGAACTTGACATGCAACTTTCATTAGACCATCATTCTACAACTTTGATAGTATAGAACTATGTTGCTCCTAACTTTCCGAAACAACATCACGTGTCCAATCGCTCTAGTGAGAATGCAAATAACTAGATTTGACAAAATATATACAAAATATAGATAGATCCAACGGTTAATTTTGGAATTATTCCCCCCATACCGAGACCCATTTTTACTATCATAAATAACTCAAAAAATTTCATTGATTAGCCTACTAGGTCACCAAATTTCTCATAGAATACCAAACCATTCAATCCCAAACAAAATTCATGTTAAATTTCTCTCAATATAATTTATAATGAGCCAAGAAACATAAATTTCCATTGGTTGAAACATAAGATATCATTAAAACTTTACCAGAGACTCCATTAATGAGGGTTTTAAAACAAATTTTATAAAACCAAGTGGATCTCTTACCATACTCAATAGATGATGTTCAAATTTGTTTCGGAGGTTTTCTAACTCACTACTATACACACTCCAATCTATTAGAGGGAATATCCAATCCATTTTCCAAGTAAAATATGCATAAAGCAGCAATGTAATGTGACTGTCAACATAACAGGTACTAAATTCTATAGAGACCAGAAGTATGCAGCTAAAGCGTTCAAAAATTTCCGAAAATCGGAGGATGAGAAGGGCAAGCTTATGAAGAAAGACAATATCTCCTACTACAATCCCCCACAGGTAAAGCCCTTTTGGCAAAACTTTTTAAGGGTTTTAATGGAGTATCTCATTGTTGATGGTACATTTACAAAAATATATAATTATCACTTTGCAATTTTGAACCACTTCTGTCATGGGACTAAAATATCCTTGCCTTTTTATTTAGAGTCATCTTTGAATGAGAGTCTTGCTGACTACGCTAAAAAGCCTAACTCTTACCCTATATCCCATCAGGGGCTTATATTGCTCATTTATAAACATATGAAGGACAAGGCTAGGGCTACCAAAGATGACCCCCTGATCACTAATGCTCATATCTCTGAGAGTTGCAAAGATTCTGATTTAGATGAGGATCAACCTAATGCCCCTACCCACAAAAAAAGGAGAGCTGAAATAGAGCATGAGGAAATGGAGGTGCACTGTGATGTGGAGGAGGAAAAGGGTAAGGATATTGAAATTGAAATGGAGTATGAAAAGCATGAGAACATTGGTGAAGAGGATGAAGGGGATAACTCTGAAAACCCTCACTCTAATCCTATGGGCTCAGACAGTAAGAATGTTGCTCTGAATTCTAAGGAGGATGACAATCCTAACTCTTTGGGCACTTAACCGGGTAGGGATTCTGTGAACACTATCTTGAATACTACCCGTAACTATACTCTGGAGTCCTTCAACTTCCAGAAATGGGTTGTCAACAACATAACTAGTATGCAAAGTAAATAGAGGGATCTGGAAAGCAAGATTAATAAGCTAATTAAGGACACAAACTTTGGGAAAAAGAATGATGAGACGGAAATCAGTGAAGCTGCGGAGGAAATCAAAATGGAGGATTGGCTGGAAAAAGACCTGATCAAAGGGGATTTGAAACACCTGGAGGATGTTATCAAAATTCTGAAAGAACATGCTGAGGAGGATAAAGACAACATCAACACCCAGGTTGCATGCATCGAGATGGCTCTAAAAAGCTTCATGAACCATAGTCTCCAAGTCCTTAAAGTTTCATCATAGAACATGAATGCTTTGGTGGATCATTTGGACAGGAAAAATTAGGATAAGAATCTGGTAATCATTGAAGATGTACCAACTTCTAGCTCCACCCACCAAATTCTGAGGCGTAGAACAAGGAAAAAAACTACTGGGATGGAGACCAAAATGAAAGATAGCCAGCTGAGATAGGAAAGCAATGACCTGAGGGAAGCGGCCAAGGCAATGATGCTCTTGGTTTAGAATGCTGAGGAATCTATTAAAGTTTTCAATTAATTTGTAATGTTGGGTTTGGGGCCAACTTCTTGTTGGATTCTTGCTATCTTTTTCTTAGCTATTGGTTTTTGTGCTGGTCTTTTGCAATTGTTTTGTTTCATCTCTTTCATGCTCATCTTTCGTAATGTAATCGGGTTTTGGGTCCCTTAAAACCTATATTTACTTAATCAAAAACAACAGATAGAGGGTTACACAAAACATAATACATCTTCATTACTTCTTCCAAAACCATTACAAATATTTGATCTTCATGGTATATACTTCCTCCCTTTCACACCATTTCATCCATCCCTGAGAAATTACATTCAAATTAGTGCCAAACACCATGACTGTCACCTTCAACCTGGAGATTGGGTGACAGTTAGAGGCAAATAATTGCTCTTCGTACAAACCCTTCCTCCAAACCTGCCACCATGACTCAAATTAGACCATTACATGAAATATCTAAGATCTTTCCCCCTATAACTAACTAACTACCCCTTTAGGACCAAATGGAAACCTTTTACATCAATTTTTGCAACTTTTTGCAATGTTACTCTTTGCAACTTTTTGACATTTTTTGCATTTTAACCCAAATGACCTCAAACCTTTGCATACATATTCTTAACACTTCAAAAGGGACTAAACAAAACATATTACATAATATTTACCCTCCCATGGGTTATTTGGCACAATTTGACCATATAGACCAATGTTGACCTGAGTGACCCTATTAGGACTTTAATAGACATTTTGAACAACCTGATACAAGTGGCTCATGTAGCCTTACATATTGATTCAAAATACATTGAAATAAATTCAAATCACCTTTAAAGATCAAATATCAATGACATTGTTCATAATAGAACCTCTTACCTCCTGTAGCCTAGGTGCTCCTACACCAGTTTTCAATCCCCCTGAGTCATTGCTTATCAGGTTAAAAAATGGAGCTCCAATCTTCCCCATATACCGGTTGAACTAAGCATATGTGATCAACTTGATGATCTATCAGCTCCAAAATTTCCACCACATCATATGACATGATCCTAGGTGTACACAATGTCATACGATATCACTATCATGCCATAAATCAAACCAGCTAGCCCAAAAAGATGCATGTATACATGATCAACTATCGGACCATCATATGTCATTTAGGTCTTTTCTAGTACCACCTAAGATATAACCATCTCAATCCATGCTACCTAAGTTAATACAATCATCCTGAACCTCATTGTCTTACATAACCTACAAATATCGGTTAGTATACATATCGGTAACATACTACACATACCAATTTCCTACACCGGTCCATCATCTCTACTGGAGCACCTTCCTATAACTCTTGTCTTCTTGTGTCAATTTGCTTCTGATCCCAGTTGCAAATTTTTCATCCATTGATACATGGAGTAGTGATCCATCTCTCATCTATAGGTGTGTAGCAGAGGCAACCACTACACACATGTCATCTCATTTTCTTCTTTCTTACCGACAACAACCTGTCTTCTCCTTTGTCCTTATCAAGCATGGGAGTGAATGATCTGATCAATATGTTACTCCCTCTGAGGTCCTACATATCCTTTAAGCCTTAGGAGATATCACCTATGCATTGAATGCATAGTGTCAGTCCATGGTCCTACTCTCTTTCTTCTTCCTCCAAGCCTACTTGGTCTCATTCTTCTTCCCATTTTCAATCTTGGGAGCAAGTCTTACCTTCTTTTTCTGATTGGTCCTTGCTTTGTTGGATTCTACAATACTACTAGAAACATTGCTGAAGAAGCAAACAATGTTCATGCCATACACATGAATGGGGGACCTTCTATCAAATTGGTTAGAGCATCTTCTTATGGTCATGTTGTTGTAACTGGTTACTGGAACCGGTGGACCTCTTGATCCTGCAGGGACATTTCTCCTTTGGTTCCATGCAGGTCTCTAACTTTCATATGCTCTATATCCATTTCCATGTTGAGCATAGCTCCTATACCGACTGTCATATGATTGCAATCCCATCTTTCTGCAATAAGGGCTTCTATGGCCAAAACCATTATACCTTTGGGAGATAACATTATTATTTCTAGGAAAATTATGTCTATTCCTAGACCTCTTTTTGTATTCAACTGCCCTATGGCCATAATCTTTGCATCAGAAGTAGTAATCAGTAAAGGATGGTATATGACTTACAAATTTATTTTGCCATGTATGAGGAGATCTTATCAATTTTGTATCTCCATTTCTTCTTCTCCAGGGATGGATCTAGGATTGTCCATGCTTTGCAACTCTTCCATCCGATCTCTTCTTTTCTCACACTTTCTTTTTCTTGTGGGTGGTAGAATTTCCTTGTCTTCTACCAATAGGAGGTCTTCTATGTTGTTTTCTTGTGTTCTTGCTTCTGGTGAAGCTTCCCTCTCCCATCTTCCCTTTTCCTATGGGATCCGTATTGTCCCTCCTTCTTGCGGCATCAGTCTTCATCCTTAACTTCAAGTCTTCACCAATTGTGGTTATATCAACCTTCTTTTGGGGAGAATTCCGGACAGTGAAGGTCTTTCACTTTTTATCTCCATTTGAGGAGACAAATAGAATGTCAGTGTGGGGGACATTCTTGCTGGTGGAGCATTCACCGGCACCACTTGCTAATCCTCTAGTATCCTTGGTATGCTTCTATTTCTTTAGCATTTTTTCCAAGGCATCACTGCTACCATCAAACTAGATTCTCACCTTGAGCTCATCCTGACATTTCTCAAGGTCATTTCAAAGATTCTCCATATCTCCTTCTAGCTGCTGATATACTTTATCCTTGGCCTCTAGCTTGGATGCTAGATATTTACACCTGCATTCCTTGGTGTGTTCTTATTGAGTCTTCAATTCTAAGATACATTTCTCAGATTCTTCAAGTCATTTGATTAATTGGTTTTCTTCCACAATCGCAACATTCTTGAACAACTTGTATTCATTCCTCACTCTACTAAGTTCTTTGAGGGCACTTACGAGTTCTCCTTCAAGATCAACTTTTGCTTCTTCTTCTTCTTCACTATCACTGAAAAACACATCTTGCTGGTAGGAATAATCTGCATGATCATTCTCAGATGTGTGCCTCTCATCTTCTGATTCTTGAGCCATGAAGAGGTGGGTTCCTTCTTCATCATTTTTGTTGCTTCTCACTGATCTATCTTCATCTGCAGACTCATGTGTTACATTTTCCTTCTTGTTTCCACAAACCGGTTCTTTAGTGCTAGGCTCATTTCTATAGAGCTTCTTTAATTTGTCCCATAAGCTCTTTATCAAGTTTCATATGTTCATCTATGAGGAAACATCATCTAATAGCCCATAGAATATAGCCTTCATTTCTACATCATTGCACTGGTATCTTCTTTCTACTTCTGAATCCGTGGGAGGACTGAATTTACTAGGGAATCCATTAACAACTGACATCCACACATCAAACCCTAAAGAGAATAGGTAGACTTACATCCTATGACTCTAAATAGAATAATTTGAACCATAAAAAAATGGAGTAGGGGTTGACACTAAACAAACCATTGTGTTCAAATACCATAATATACCCAAGCTGGAGAAAGCTTATCAACTGGGAATGTATGCTCTAATACCAATTCTTGAACACAAGGTGCTACTGAGAGGGGGCGTGAATAAGTGATTTCCAACCTAACCCTTTTTTATCCTATGTGTGTATATCGGTTAACTAATATAACATAAAGAAGACACACTGGTTAGAAGGGAGAATGACACAAATGCAATCACACATAAAAGGGACATCAAGTAACACCAGATGTATGAGGAAAACCCAAGATGGGAAAAACCTCAGTGAGAAATGTTCTTGGAGACTACTGCTCCAATGCAGCCTCACAATGAAATATTCGGTTACAACCTTTTGGGCACCAACCCAAGGAGTACCACTCTTGCTTTAGGGAACCGACCAAAGGAGTACCAACCCCTGATTTTAGGGCACCAACCCAAGGAGCACCAACCCCTGCACTAAGCTCCAACTCAATGATCTACAATGAACATAATCAATTACAAAAGTAATCTCCTTGTTACAAAAGAACTTTGTAACTCTCATACAAGTCTCTCCACCGGTTCTCCTCTCTCTAATTCTTTGTCAGTTCTCTACTCACCTTCTCACTACTGCACCCTTATCTCCTACTACAAATTACTCTATGTTGCAACCTTATCGATTCAACCTCTTCTTCTTCTTTGTCGGTTCTTCTCTTTGTCGGATCTATTTTCTCTCTATCACACTGCTGCTAGCCACCACCAGTCTTCTTCACTCAGCCAATTGTCTGCTATCTGATTACTACTGGTTCTCAGCTTACCAGTTCTCTTTTGATTCTCACTGTGCTCTTCTCTTTGGAATATACTTTGGCTCTTCTTTATCAGTTCAATCATCACCGTTGCACACCTCTAAGAGACTTAAAGGCAGACTGTTGGTTCCCTCACTCTCACTGGTTGAAATCTTCAAATGAGTTCTCTATCACACACTCAGTATCTTCTCTTATTTTTATTGAGCACTTGACTGGTTAGCTCTCTGGTTTTGACTCCCTACATGGGCTTTACTCTCTCATGCAACAACACTTCTTTACATCTTTAGTTCACACTCTTATAGCCAAACTTTCCCGCCAAAAAGACATTCAAACTTCTGGCACGCTAGAGTTTTCACCATGCATTGAATCTCATTTCAATCTAATCTCTGATCATCATGGCACATATTATCCGATCAGATCTCGTGTCTTTTATTTATGACTTACATCTCTTCAATCAGTATTGCCATGCTCTTTTCCTTTTAACGCATTTCTTCTATCTTTAGCCGTCTATAGCATGATTTTTGGCCTTGTTTCTACTTAATAAAGTGTGTGACGTGGTTTCCTTCACCCTCTTCAATCTGCTAGATTAGTTTGTCCTGGATCTCTGTTGTTTCCTTGATCTCAAGCCGCAATCTCCTGCCATCCTTCCTTGAGCTTCACAGTCACATTTTAATGTTGGACCAATCGCCAACAACCTCATCGACATACCACATTGACCTGTGCATACATGCCACATTACCTTCACGTGGTACCTTTTTTGGCATCCACCTTGGCTTACTAAGTCGGTCCAACTTGGTCACCGACTAGTAACACACAAACGGGTTCATCTGCCAGTTCACAAACTCTGTCGGTTTACCCTGACCAGTCTATCTTCACCCTTGCACTTTGATTCTCTTTTGGTGGAACACCTAAACCTGTCAACACACCTTCAATAGATGGGAGCCTTCTGCATCTGCACTTTGTCAGCTTACCGGTTGTCATCTATACCAGTAGTATCCTCTGCATGTATATTGGTAAGATACCCTGCACATCGGTTACACAAAACTTTATCTACATTTTGGCAATATCCTTTGTCTGCAACTACTCAACCTTGCCTTCTTCACCAATAGACTAGTTCTCCTATCAACTAGTTTGTCAAAGTCACAGACATATCCTTCCTTCTCTGTACTAGAAACTTATCATCTTGACCCTTGAAGATTCGGTACATATCCCTGATCTCATGCACCTAAGGCAACTTAGTGTTTCACTGGTCGATCCGGTGTGACGCTTCAATCACCTTCCTTCTACTCTTTTGTCTTATCTCAAGGGACTATGATACAATCCATGCATAATAGGAGATAAGCTCTACTTACCAGTGGGAGTGGATCATTGTCATCTGCATCTTGCAATGCACCAATGTGCCTTCTCTATTTGAGTAGGCATATCTTCAAATAGGAACATGTGATGCAGTTGCACACGCTCACTGACAATCATCTCTTTATTTAGTGATTGCATCTTTATCCAATGGGAGTCCTGCAAATTGACATCCAACAGGATACCGGTGGCCTGCACGTACTTCACCTTTGGTGTTGATATGATTTTTATAATATTTCATCTCTTCATCACAATCAACATCCCAACATCTTTCTCTCTTACAGATGTCATCATTTTTCCTTCTTCAACCATCAACATTGTCACTTCACCACTGGTTATACCATACCGGTCTCTAGTCCTTATATCTTCAACACAAACCAATACAAGCTTGTGTACCGGTGACTCCACTGAACATAATGCAGGATGACATTCTCTTCCTTACTGGTAACCTACTATGCTAGTTGACATCAAAGACACCATTTCCGGTATGCATCAAGGACAACACTACTAATCAATATCCCATACCAGTTGCCATCCTATACTGGTTGACATCAATGACAACACAATGCCAACATGCAATTCTTGATTTTTTCTTTGCATGACAACATCAAACTCTACACAATCTTCTTCTAATGAGTAACACTCTTCACCATCAATTTATGGCTTTGTTGACAACATATTTATATCATCACCTTGATCAGAGTGATTCTTGTTGCAATCATCACATGGCACACTTGATTGTTCTAGAGATTATTCTACAACACATTACATTTGGAAATGAGGCAAGTTGTAGGCAAAACACCATCATTTATCTTCCACCATATTATCTCTTGGCCTTTGCAAAGGAACCAATGTCTCTTTATTTGTAGGAACCCTCTTATTATTGGTATTGGTTTACCTTTATGTTGGTTTGTATTATATGGCATGTCATGCAAATTCATTGGACTATCTTTCTTTTGAAAGTTTGGCCTATCATTTGCTAATCATTTTTCATTCTTGGCAACTTTATAACTCAGACCCTTCAATGCACTCATCACCTCATCTAGCTTATACTTAGCTACAAGTTGCTTTTGTTGATGACCCTTGGGATTCTATAGAATCTTCATATCATCTCATTTGCCCACATTTTTAGATTCTTTTAAATTATTTTCAAGGTGTAATACAATCCTAAAAGCACCCCTAAGTGACTAATTCTCTTTATCCCTTAATTGATAACCCATCTTTGAATCATAAGCATTTTGATATAAAACTAATCATATTGACTTAGTTTAACTCATATGGTAAGGAATTTTGTTCATCAACTTTGTAAACCTATTCTTGAATTAAAGACTAACTCATTGTACCCCTTTTGAATGCTTGTGAAATCATTTATAATAAATTTGGGGTTAGAATTATCACCATACCTTTCCATGAAAAATCTCTTGAATTGAACCATTGTTGAAATACTTGAATCAAGAAATACTCTATACCATTCTCTAACATACAACAAGATTCTATAGAACGAGAAACAACATATCAAATGATATACCGGTCACACTGGAAGGAAAGATTCTATAAAATGAGAAAAAACATATCAGATGATATACCAGTCACACTAGAAGGAAAGATTGATGTTGAAACTGTTCAAGCGGATATGAAGAAAACCTGGAAGAAGAAGCCAGAAGAAGTGTCTCAAGAAGAACTGGTTTCTGCACCTAGTGTGGAAGTCACTGAACTGGCAAACTAAGCATCAGAAAAGCTAAGGGGGAGAAAACAATGAAATGTTTCAGACCCTCAATTTACACTAGTAAAAGACCTTAATCGGTATGTGATACCTGTCAACTGGCAGAAGACCAAAAATGGTAAAAGGCAAATTAGGGTTTATGCCGTAATAGTCGAGCA
Source organism: Cryptomeria japonica (assembly GCF_030272615.1). NCBI lineage: Eukaryota > Viridiplantae > Streptophyta > Pinopsida > Cupressales > Cupressaceae > Cryptomeria > Cryptomeria japonica. Next base: position 524,985,962 of record NC_081413.1, read on the forward strand.
TTTATTGTGGTAGGTGAAGAACTTGTTTAAAAGGATTTTCAAGTGATTTTTCACTTATCAGTTCTCGAGCGAAGAAGTTTTTAAGTGCTGAGTGACAAAAAGCGATTTGGATTGTGATTCGAAGAATTTTCAAAACCTTGAAGAAGAATCAGAAACTAATATCAATCAGTCAAGTGTAGAACACAAAGTGGTATTTCAGCAACCAAAGGAGTGTGTGGCAAAGTGTAATTTGCAAGCCCTAAATTTTGATTTACGAAGGTATTTTTCAAATTTCTCTATTTATCATGGCTTTCGCATCACACTCTAGTTCCAGTGCACCCATTGATTCAGTAGACTTCACCCAATGGAAGGCAAAATATAATGCCCTATCTCAAATACCCACTGGTGTTATAGTGGAGGAAGGTATTTTAGACTATATTGATTGTAAAATTGAAGACCTAGGATCTCTGATGATCCATTCTTAGTTAAGCTTATTCTGCGGAAAGGACAAGAAGATCAAACCAGAATTCAACGTCTTGGAAAAGAAGAAGCTTCATAATGCGGTCTATTTCCTTGAAGAGTTTTCAGATGATAACATCTGCATCATTCTGAGTAGAGTCCATGAAGATTAAATGTTCTTAGAGCGGACGCATGATATCACACCAGAAGTGATTCATGTCATTGCCAGTTTCTATAACATCGATGAAGTGATAGCCCTAAGGAAGATCAACAAAATGGAAATGACCAAGCTCATCGGTTCTTTGAGCGACCAACAGGGAATGACCATCAATCCCATCAAGGATGATCTGGTCAAATATGTCTGCATGGTAATAGGTTACTAGACATTTTATGCTAGAAGGATCAACTTTGTCTCTCCTGCAACGGTAAATGCTGCTTACAAGATGATCAAAGAAGATGCATCATTTGATTTATGCACCTGTATGCATAGGCAACTTCTGGTGAGCCTAAAGTCAATTAAACATGACAATGCTTTGAGATTTAAGTTTGGACAACTATTGGTTGGGTTGCTCTTCTACTTCCAAGGTTACTTCCCAGGAGTCAAAAATATTCAGTGGTCTGCCCACCAACCGGTTACAAAGAAAATCAAGGAAAGCCTTCAAGCGGTTGGAACCGATTATCCGGAAGTTATGAACAAATACTTTGATGACTTAAGATGCAAAATGAGCCAAGGGGTGAGAATATTAGGTGATATTGTCAAGAAATATGAAGATGACATCTACTTCACCATCAAAGTTGATGAGTGCATAATGGAGGCGGTTGAGCCTAGACAAGAAGAAGTGGAACCCATGGGATATGAGCTAATGTATGACATGCTAGATGGGCATGCCTCTACCCTACTCGCCTCGCCCCTTGATCCAAAGGCAAAGAGAACCGACAACTATTTGGAAAGGGTTACACTGGTTGAAGAACCTTTAGTAAAGAAGGGAAAGGCAGTGCCTTCAGTATCGACAATGGTTATTGCAACAAGTCCCAAAGTGACCAAGCAGTCACCAGCAAAGAAGAAACCAAAAGATGCACCCACCAAAGTCTTTGAGAGAAAGAGGAAGACAAAAGACAACACACCAGACTCAGAGGACACTGTGTCTGAAGAACAGCCTAAGAAGACTAGGTAAACGAGGAAAAAGACAAAGAATGAACCGGCAACATCTACATTGGTAAATATTGATATTTCCTCCTACAAATCTTTGACACATTGTCAAAGAACTATTAAGAATATTAGAAGAAAAGTGCTTGGTGATTTGAAAGAGTTCTTTGATGATTTTAATAATGATGAAAAGGAAGAAGTTGAATAGGAAGTCATTAATTATTTATGTATTAATGACTGGTAGCCATCAAAAATTAAATCTGAGACACCTGATTCTTTATATAATTCTTTAGATAACACGTGGCACATTGCCATAGAGAAGGAACCAAAAATAAGAGAGGAAGTATTTGCACAATACTTTCCTGATGTACCTAAATTAGAACTTTATGAAGTGGTGGAAAGATATAAGGGCCTCTTCTTCATGAGAAGGAGACTCCTATTGCTAGAAGGAAAAGTCCCAAAAGTGGTAAAAGATACCCACTCCCTTGCTCAATCCACTATAAACTTGCACCAAGTGGTAGAAGCCAACAAGAAAGCTGAGCAAGAAAAGGAAATCAATCAATCGGATGAGGCGTATGATAGTGAAGGAGTACCGGTCACTGATCAAATGGAACCCATTGATGTTGATGCCTTGAACGGTGAAGATATTACTCCGGGTACATCAACAGAAGCACAGGAAAAGAAAAACAGGAAGAAGAAAAGAAGAAACCAGCACAAGAAGAGAAGAAGCAACAGGAAGAGGAAAAGAGAAAACAAGAAGAAAAGAAGAAACATGAAGAGGATAAGAGAAAAGAAGAGGAGAATAATAGACAAGAGGAAGAGAAGAAGAAGAAGGAAGTGGAAAAGAAAGAAGAAGTGAAATAGAAGGAAGAAGAAAAGAAGGAAGAGGAGAAGAGAAAGGAAGAGGAGAACAAGAAGCATGAAGAGGAGAAGAAGAAGAAGGATGAAGCCGAAGCGAAGCAGAAAGAAGAGGAGAGGAAGGAAGAAGAGAAATGGAAGATAGAGGAAGTGGAGAAAAAGAGGGCAGAAGAGGACAAGCTAAGGGCTAAAGAGAAGAAGGGAGCAGCACAGGGCACTCAAGTGGAGACCCCAAAGGCAATTGGTAGTCAAGCCAAACCGACTGACATTACCAGTCCCATTGACCTCCAATCTGCAAATGAATCAGAGTTGATGCAAAGCATTAAGCTTGCTCAAGATCACCTAGAGATGATAAGGAGGAAGAAGGAGCAAGACGTGATCCAAGCTGCGGTGGACACTCTTACCGGTTTGATACCCGGTACCAACCTCCCTAGTACCAATTCCTCTTTGGCCCAACTAAAACTCTTATGCATGATTGTGGAGGACTAGGTACAAAGCATGGAAGAGGTTGTTGAAGCGAATGCCAAAAAGGAGCATCAAAAGGCTTTGAACACTACCTTGGTGAAAAAGTTGCATGAGCTCCAGTTCGACCTGCAAAAGGCACAGAAGGACATCAGAGATACACTGGATGAGGGGAAATTACTGCTCAATAAGATATGTCAACCCCATCTATTCTGTGATGATGTGCTTGCTCAGAAAGACAAACTGCAAACTAATTTGTAGACATTCATAAGTACCTTCAAGATGCCATATGATTCCTTTACTGCTTATGGGAAAACCGCTCACCGGTTTCAACTTCAGGCTGCAAGAATTAATCTGGAGATCAGCAATCGGACCAGGGATTTGCAGGAACTACAACTAGTTCTACTACCAAGACTACAAATACTTAAGAAGTGCTATCTCAATTTGGATACCTTGACGGCTACTCAAGAGATTCCTAAAAGGATCTGTTCTGGTAAAGAACATTGTATGACCTTAACCGGTCTGGTTACTATTTTGTAGATAGTTACTTGTGAGTTTCATCTCACCATGGTTTTTCCCATTTGGGTTTCCACATCAAAATCTCTTATGTTATGGTGATTGTGCTTCTATGGGTGAATGCCTTACTTTCTATTTGGTTTGCATTTGTGTTAACTGGTTTGTTAGTTAAACTGTTAGATCGGTTCACTACTAGACTGTTAAAGTGTTTGAGTTCAGTATTTATTGGTATACTAATTCACCCCCCCTCTTAGTATTCATCATTCTCTTTTGATTCTCACTGTGCCCTTCTCTTTGGAATATACTTTGGCTCTTCTCTATCAATTCAATCATCACTGGTGCACACCTCTATGAGACTTAATGGCAGATTGTTGGTTCCCTCACTCTCACTGGTTGAACTCTTCAAACGAGTTCTCTATCACACACTAAGTCTCTTCTCTTATTTTCATTGAGCACTTGATTGGTTAGCTCTCTAGTTTTGACTCCCTTAATGGGCTTTACTCTCTCATGCAACAACATTTCTTTACATCTTTAGTTCACACTCTTATAGCCAAACTTTCCTGCCAAAAAGACATTCAAACTTTTGGCGTGCTAGGGTTTTTGCCATGCACTGAATCTATTTTTAATCTAATCTTTGATCATCATGGCACATCATATCAGATCAGATCTCGTGTCTTTTATCTATGACTGACATCTCATCAATCAACATTTCCATGCTCTTTTCCTTTTAACGCATTTCTTCTATCTTTAGTCATTTGTAGCATGATTTTTGGCCTTGTTTCTACTTAATCAAGTGCATGACATGGTTTCCTTCATCATCTTTGATATGCTAGATCAGTCTGTCCTAGATCTCTATTGTTTCCTTGATCTCATGTCGCAATCTCCTGACATCCTTCCTCGAGCTTCACAGTCGCCTTTTAATGTTGGACAAAATTGCCAACAACCTCATCGACATACCACACTGACTTGTGCATACATGCCATGTTACCTTCACGTGACACCTTTGTCGGAATCCACCTTAGCTTACTAAGTCGGTCCAACTTGGTCACCAACCAGTAACACACAAATGGGTTCATCTACCAGTTCATAAACTCTGTCAGTTTTACCTTGACCAGTCTATCTTCACCCTTGCACTTTGCTTCTTTTTTGGTGGAACACCTAAACCGGTCAACACACCTTCAATAAATGGGAGCTTGCTACATCTGCACTTTGTCAGCTTACCGGTTGTCATCTGTACCAGTAGTATCTTCTGTATGTATATTGGTAAGATACCGTGTAGATCGGTGACACAAAACTTTATCTATATTTCAGGAATATCCTCTGTCTCCAACTGCTCAACCTTGCCTTCTTCACCAATAGACCACTTCTCCTATCAACTAGTTTGTCAGAGTCACAGGCATATCCTTCCTTCTCTGTACTAGAAACTTATCATCTTGACCCTTGCAGATTCGGTACATATCCCTGATCTCATGCACCTAAGGCAACTTAGTGTTTCACTGGTCGATCCGGTGTGATGCTTCAATCACCTGCCTTCTACTCTTTTGTCTTATCTCAGGGGACTATGATACAATCCATGCATAATAGGAGATAAGCTCTACTTACCAGTGGGAGTGGATCATTGTCATCTGCATCTTGCAATGCACCAATGTGCCTTCTCTATTTGAGTAGGCATATCTTCAAATAGGAACATGTGATGTAGTTGGACACACTAACTAACAATCATCTCTTTATTTAGTGATTGCATCTTTATCCGATGGGAGTCCTGCAGATTGACATCCAACAGGATACCAGTGGCCTGCACGTACTTCACCTCTGGTGTTGATATGATTTTTGTAATACTCTGTCTCTTCATCACAATCAACATCCCAACATCTTGCTCTCTTACATATGTCATCATTTTTCCTTCTTCAACCATCAACATTGTCACTTCACCAATGGTTATACCATACTGGTCTCTAGTCCTTATATCTTCAACACAAACCAATACAAGCTTGTTTACCAGTGACTCCATTGAACATAATGCAGGATGACATTCTCTTCCTTACTGGTAACCTACTATGCTAGTTGACATCAAAGACACCATTTCTGGTATGCGTCAAGGACAACACTACTAATCAATATCCCATACTAGTTGCCATCCTATACTGGTTGACATCAATGACAACACAATCCCAACATGCAATCCTTGATTTTTTCTTTGTATGACAACATCAAACTCTACACAATCTTCTTCTAATGAGTAACACTCTTCACCATCAATTTATGGCTTTGTTGACAACATATTTATATCATCACCTTGATCAGAGTGATTCTTTTTGTAATCATCACATGGCACACTTGATTGTTCTAGAGATTATTCTACAACACATTACATTTGGAAATGAGGCAAGTTGTAGGCAACACACCATCATTTATCTTCCACCATATTATCTCTTGGCCTTTGCAAAGGAACCAATGTCTCTTTATTTGTAGGAACCCTCTTATTATTGGTATTGGTTTACCTTTATGCTGGTTTGTATTATATGGCATGTCATGCAAAGTCATTGGACTATCTTTCTTTTGAAAGTTTGGCCTATCATTTGCTAATCATTTTTCATTCTTGGCAACTTTATAACTCAGACCCTTCAATGCACTCATCACCTCATCTAGCTTATACTTAGCTACAAGTTGCTTTTGTTGATGACCCTTGGGATTCTATAGAATCTTCATATCATCTCATTTGCCCACATTTTTAGATTCTTTTAAATTATTTTCAAGGTGTAATACAATCCTAAAAGCACCCCTAAGTGACTAAGTCTCTTTATCCCTTAATTGATAACCCATCTTTGAATCATAAGCATTTTGATATAAAACTAATCATATTGACTTAGTTTAACTCATATGGTATGGAATTTTGTTCATCAACTTTGTAAACCTATTCTTGAATTAAAGACTGACTCATTGTACCCCTTTTGACTGCTTGTGAAATCATTTATAATAAATTTGGGGTTAGAATTATTACCATACCTTTCCATGAAAAATCTCTTGAATTGAACCATTGTTGAAATACTTGAATCAAGAAATACTCTATACCATTCTCTAACATCTTCACTGACAGATTGCATGAACAATTTCATCTTCATGATCAACATCCAAGTCATCCATTAAATTCATGAAATCTCTAAAATGATCTTCTCCTAATAATGCATTATTTTAGGTGAATTTTAGTAGTGCCTTGTTAGGATTGAGATGTCATCTACCTTGTAGATCCTCTGACATGGTTCCAACATCCTTGGAAACTATCCCAAGGAACTTAAGATGTATTGGGAAAATAATTTGTAATATTTAATTCTAACCATTGTTTGTAATACATTCATAAGGGGTGATGGGTTGAAATAGTAGCGATAAAAGTGGGTTGTGAACACAAATATTTAATATTGTTTTCTCGCTTATGGATGTCTAGAATAAGCTATATAATGTCTTAAAAAAGTGATAAAAGAGTGACCTATGGGCTTCTCCAAGTGGGAGCATGCAAGAGGTAATAGGTGTCTCCTTGTTTTTGGTCATTTATTACATTCAATGTAACCTTTATCTTGCAAGTATAGGTATTCGAAGCTAAATTGATGTCTTTTCAAGTTCTTGTTGGTATTATGGATGTGTTGCATTGGTTTTATCATTGATGTGAACACTTATCCTTCTGGAGATCTACATTGTTGATTTTGCACTATGGTTACATTGGTTTACTATTGAACCGACATATTGTGTTCACTGACAAGGTCAGTGACTTATGCAAACTCACCGATATATGCTCACCGATAAGTTATATGGTTCACTAGCACTGATGATGACTTGTTATCATCTGGAGATCACTTGATTATGTCGAAGACATGGTTTAGATACTTGGGTTTGGTGTTTTGGTTATTGGTCTAATAGGGTTGACATATTTTCTATTACCGACAGATTGGTCTAGGTTATGGACCGATATACATTATCTAATCCAGATTAGCACAACACGTTATAGAGATGATTTATTGATTCGATATTGTTGTAATTGTATTGAGCCGACATGTTGTATCACATCAAGACTTATTTGTAATTGATTTAATTATAATATTCTTAGTGAGTCGACCTACACATTTGGTCTTAGGTTTTGTATAAATGTAAGATCTCACTTGTGAGATGAAGTGTGAAATTGTGGTATGATCATGGTATGTGCGAATATTGAAGATCATAGAGCGAATCGAGCAGACATCATTTAAAGGTTAAAGGAAGGTTTGAAGGTGTTTATCAGAGCTTAAACTAGTACTAACTACAACATTACATATGCACTTTGAAGCAGTACATTATTCTAGGATTTAACCATCCTACTGTAGTCATTGCGACTCCCATTTGAGCAGTGTGCTCTAGGCGGTTGGCCTTTTTGCATGTGCAGACCCCATATGTATACACATACTATTTGTATAGTATCATCTAATTGTGGGTAAGGTTTACCACTTTGTTTTTTCCCCTTATAGGGTTTCCACGTCAAAAAAATTTGTGTTATGTGGTGTGGATATTGTTTCTCTTTCGATTTCATGCATTAAGTTTCATCGGTATTGATATTAACTACTAATCTGTTAACCAACATTAAGTTTGGTTTACCAGTATTAAGTATTAAGTTGGATTAAGTTATAATTGGGTTTAAATTCATTGACAATTGATTCATCCCCCCCCCCCCCCCACCCCACCTCTCATTTGTCCTTCTGGTTCCTAACAATTGGTATTAGAGCCAAGTCCTCTTTTTGCAGAAGCCTAACAGCTTGAGGAGATTCTATGGCAACAAACATTTTTAGGAAGGATAGTCCGAAACTTGATGGAACTAACTATGGTATATGGAAGATCAGAATGAAGACATATTTGAATTGCATTGGAAGAGACATTGTAAACTTCTGATGCTAATAGCTAACAAGATAGAGGGGGGGTGAATCATACAAACTTAATCTTCCATAAAATCAACAGATTCAACCTCGATAACTTATACTTCAGCAATATAACCAAAAACTGCTAAACATGCAAACTCATAAACACATAATCATCACGACACATATAACACCAGATTTAACGTGGAAACCCAAATAGGGAAAAACCACTGTGGGATTTCAGACCCACTAAGAAATATATGCTTCTAGAGTATGCTCGGTTAAAAGAAAATCATGTCAAAGATTACAAACACATTACTAGATGTGACCCAATTAAGGGATTTCCCTCATATCTGTTAGGATCTTCACTTTGTTAGAAGTGACCTTGTTAAAGGATTTCAAACACTCATTTAGAATGTTACCTTGCTAGAGGATTTACAAATAAGATTGTTAAGTCCACTCGGTTAAGAGATTTTCTGTCACTTACAAAATAACAGTAATAAAAATATATCTGCAACTTCACATCTAAAATGCTAAAGCAGATTCTTATTTGCTCAAAACAATATTGTCATAGGACTTATCTTGTCCCTCTACTAGGCTCCTTACTCTGTTATTCAAACAGGTCTTCAAGCTTTTGTGCTCGGTAATCACTATGTAGCATCCCTGTGCTTACACTTGCCTGCATGCATTGTTCATCAACAATTTCTTATTTATAAACAATTTGCTAACCGCTGAATCTCCTTGATCAGATTTCCCATGATCAATCTTAGCCATCAGATCTTCAATCTTGACCAAGTTCAATGCATCCTTCGATCTAAAAACATTTTACCTTACCTAGGGACTTCCATTCCTTTCTTGGAACATGCACAAGGTTATTGCGGTTCAATCTGCGCTGTAGATCTTTCTGCCAATCTTCCATTGCCATAGATCCTTACCAAACTTCATGCACGACATACCAATCATTTATACATCTCCAGCTCATCAACATCCTTCATTAAATAATATTTTTATCCATCTAATGCTATCTGTCATAACTCTGTTGCAACTTGATAAATACTAAACTTTACTCGGTAGACATTCCACCTTCATTAACCGATATCGATAACCTTAGGGTTTACCGACTAGGTTCCTTAGGGTTTACCGGCTAGGTTCTTTACTTGGTGACATAGTATAGTATTAACCTTACAATCAACAACATATGTAGGATATCAAAACAATCTAAACATCATGGTCTCATCATTGTCTAACTCAGTAATAGTTCCCCATTGAATAACTTATCTCTCCCCTTTCTTATCACATTCTTTCTATGTCACTTACCAACCACTTAATACTCATCAAAACATACTTCTTAAGATATGGCAACATCATACTGAATCAGAAAATCAATTTCTTGACATCAATGACAAAATAATGTTATAAAGATAGTTATCATCCTTTTTCAGTTATATCAAATAATCTTCAACAACCTTCTCAATATCCTTAATGAATATCAACAATCTCCTTTCTATTGAAATGCCAATAGACATATGAGAAGTTACAAAGAATAGCTATGTTGGTCTACTTCGAATCAACCTAATCCACCAACTTTGGGTAAAGATCAAGAAAATGATTGCAAAGCAAGAGAAGCACTTCTGAGCATATTATCAGATCAGAAAATTATGGGATTATCAGACCAATCTACTGCTAAAGCTATTTGGGATAAATTGGAGACATTGAATGAAGGAGATACCACTATCAAAATTGCAAAACTGGAATGTTACTGGGTCAGGTATGAAAATTTTAAAATGGAAGAAGATGAAACAATTTTTGTTTTTATGGAAAGAGTTAATGAATTTTTTTTAGGAATACAATGTTGTGGAGGATCCTTAAGTGAAGATGAAATTATTTCTAAAGTTTTAAGAGCTTTACCACCAACTTACAAAATGAAAGTAACGGCTATTAATTAGTTGAGAACAAAGCCTAATACATCAGTATCTAGAGATACCTTGGTTGGGAAACTTTCATCATTCGAGCTTGAGGAATTTGGTCTTGTTGCAACAATTAAGACAAATTTATCCTTCAGAGCATCATCATCTGCAACATCATCATCATCATCATCATCAGACAAATCTTATTGGAAAGCACTTTATACAAAAGAACTTGAAGATTTCAGGAGGGAAAATGAAGAATTGGAAGAACATGAAGCACTATTTGCAAGGAAGATACCTAAAGGTCCAGTTGGAAATAAGTATGAAGGTAAAGCCCCCTTTAAATGCTTTAATTACAATAGAGTTGGTCATATAGCATCTAGATGTCCTGATAGACATGCAAGATTGAGAGAGGAAGCTAAAAGAACATATAAGCCTAACCCTGAATATCAAAGATACAGATTTAAGAAGAACAGAGATAAATCATGTTACTATGTTGATGGAGTTACAGATGATTCTGAGGAAGAATCAAGAGATAATGGATGGGCATTTGTTGAAATAAAAGAAGATCAACCAGAACCTACTGTCCCACCAGTAGAGTAGGCCCTGGCAGCTAAAATTGAGGAAAAAGATGAATGGATCATTGATAGTGGATGTTCACATGGTGATAAAAGTAAATTCTTATCTTTTCAGAAATATAATGGAGGTCTAGTAAGATTTGGCGATGATAAACCTTGTTCAATCAAAGGAAAAGGCACTATATCTTTGGATGGTAAGCACAATACTGACAATGTTTATTATGTTGAAGGTTTGAAGCATAATCTTTTGAGTGTTGGTCAATTAGTTGAAAAGGGATTTCTGTTACAATTCAAGAATGGAAAATGCAAAATCATGAACATAACTAGATTGGAGATTGCAATCAGTAATCAGACTAAAGGTAATATCTTTCATTTGAATAACAATGATAAGACATGTTTGATTGCACATATTGATGAAAGTTGGTTATGGCATAAAAGACTCTGTCATGTAAATTTTGATTGCATTCTAAAGATCAGTTCAACTAAGGCAATAAGGGATTTACCTAAGATTGTGAAACCTCATAATCTGGTATCTAAGGAATGTCAAATGGGAAAGAAAGTTAGAACAACCTTTAAGAGTGTTTATGAGAAATCCAATAATGCTCTTGATTTAATTCATACTAACTTGTGTGGTCCAGCAAGAACAAGAAGTCTATAGGGAGATAGATATTTTATGCTAATCATTGATGATTATTCCAGAATGTGTTGGGTTACTTTTCTCAAGGAGAAATCAAAAGCTTTTGGAAAATTCAAGTTATACAAGGCAATGGTAGAGAATGAAACCAGTAAGAAAATCAAATGTCTAAGATCTAATCAAGGAGGAGAATTTACATCTAAGGAATTTAATACATTCTGTGAAGTGAATGGAATCAAAAGACAACTATCAGCACCCCAGACACCTCAGCAGAATGGAATTGTGGAAAGGGAGAACATAACTATTCTAGAAGCAGCTAGAAGCATGATATTGGAAGCAAATCTACCTCATGTGTACTAGAGAGAAGCAGTAAATATAGCGGTTTACACTTTCAATGGAGTTCACATCAAAGGTGAAACCGGTAAGACCCCTTATGAACTATGGTTTGGCAATACTCTTACTCTTAAATACTTCAGAATATTTAGAAGCAAATGCTATATTCGGAGAGATGAGTATGTTGGTAAATTTTATCCTAGAAGTGATGAAGGAATATTTCTTGGTTATTCATCTAAAAGAAAGGCATATAGATGTTTTAATAAAAGATTGCACAAGATCATTGAAAGTGCTAATGTGAAGATAGATGAACACTTTAGAGGAAATTCAAGGTCTATAGATTCTAAACCGATAGTTGAGATGATTATAAATGAACCAATACAGATTGCACTAGTACAGAATGTGGATCCAGTCACACCTGCATCATCAGAGAATTCCATAGTGACTGAAGATCAACGACATGTGAATAAACCCAAGTATGTAAGACTGAATCACTCAGAAAATTAGATAATTGGGAATAAGTATCAAGGTGTTATGACAAGAGGAAGACTAGAAAATGAAGAGGTGTGCTTAATTTCTCAAATTGAACCAGCATTTGTTATTGAAGCATGTCAAGATGAACATTGGATAAAAATAATGGAAGATGAATTAGAACAAATTGAAAAGAACAATACATGGACATTAGTTCCCTAGCCTAAAGATAAAAATGTAATTGGAACTAAATGGGTATTTAGAAAAAAACTTAATGAAGATGGTAAGGTAATAAGGAACAAAGCAAGATTAGTTTGTAAAGGATATTCACAGAAAGAGGGAATTGATTATAATGAAACATTTGCACTGGTAGCTAGAATTGAGGTAGTTAGATTATTTCTCGCATTTGCAGCTCATAAGAACTATAAAATATATCAGATGAATGTAAAATGTGCATTTCTGAATGGTGATCTTGAAGAGGATGTTTACATTGAACAACCTCATGGATTTTCATTGACAAATGTTAAAGATATGGTTTGCAGATTAAGAAAAGCTTTGCATGGATTGAAGCAAGCTCCTAGAGCTTGATATGCTAGATTGGAAAAATATCTTTTGAAGCTTGGTTACACTAAAGGTAATGCTAACAACAACTTATATTACAAAGTGACTAATGACGACATCATGGTTATGTAAGTTTTTGTTGATGATATCATTTTTGGAGGAGAAAATGGATTGTGTAAGGACTTTGCTAACAAGATGCAAGAAGAATTTGAAATGTCTATGATTGGGGAGATAAAATTCTTTTTAGGATTGCAGATTTCACAAATGATAAAGGTATATTCATATGTCAAAAAAAAAACTTGAAGGAACTACTGAAGAAATTTGGTATGGAAAACTCTAAAACAGTAAGTACTCCTATGACTACAACTAATAATTGACATTGAAGGATGATTCAGCTCCTATTAATCCGACAAGATACAAATCTATGATTGGAGGTTTACTGTATTTGACACAAACCAAACCTGATATAATGAATGCAGTATGTATTGTTTGAAGATTTCAAAGTAATCCTAAAGAAAATCATGAATCAACAGTAAAAAGGATTTTTTGGTATCTACAAGGCACAACAAATCTTGGTAAATAGGATAATGGAAGGGTATGACATGATATGATAGGATAATGAAGGGCAATAGGATATGAAGGAGGAAACCTGCCCCCAAGTGTGGTGTGCAAGAAGTTCATAAATTACGCATGACGCCTGTTTGCCAGGTTTTCATCATGGTACTTGCCCAAGGCGCCTGTTTGCCAGGTTTTCACCAGTGGACGAATTATTTTTCTTTACTTTTTTTTTCTTTTGTCTTTCTTTTTTTTCACTTTTTTCTTTTTAAATTTTTTGACTTTTTCAATAGAAGATGGACACATGATAGGGAATGGAAGAAGGACTCAAGCATCTTTTTATTTGGATAGTAGCCTTGAAAAAAATGGACCATGACCTTTAAAAGTATGCTCAAAGATGTTGGTAGGATAAGGACATGGAAAATGACATGACACTAAGGCAAGGATTTATGCAAAGGATTGGATGGAAGGATAGAAAATATGCATTGGATAATGGATAGGGTATTGGAAGAATTGGGCTTGAGTGGATGGAAATGAAGGCAAGATCGACATTGGCACACACCTTGAGGGGTGATGGACTGATGGAGGAAAAGTGGGTGTTGGATATTGAGATTTTGATGGAGGAATAGCGTGGGATTTTGGGACATAAGGGCCCAAAATTGATGAAGGAGGTGATGGAGGAACAGACTTGGAAGGTTTGGATGGAGGAATAGCAATTTTGGATGCCAATTTTGATGTTTCTTTAGGCTTTTGTGCTTCAAGGAGCTTCTTGGGGATCCACATAGTTTTTGATTTTTCATGCTTTTGCGGTTCCTTAGAGTGCATTGCTTGCACAAGGGATTTAGGAACCCATATATATTTTGATTTTGCCTTATTTTGCTCAGTGGGCCTTTGTGGCCTTTTTGATTTTTCTTTTTCTTTATAGATCAATTTGTTCTTTGTTTTGACATGTTGATTATATTGGACATGTTGATCCTTGAATACATGTGGATTGCTAGACTTATGACTTTTATACTTGGCATCCAAATTGCTTGGAAGAGGGAATGAATGTCGGTGTGGATGGGAATGATATGGAGGCCTGTGGGATGAATGGAAGGTTCTCCAAGATGTGTGCCTTTGCTGATGTTGCATAGGAGATGGAGGGATATAGGGACCTAGAATGGATGGAAGCGATGATGGGGAAGGTGGACATTTGGATTTTGACTTTGAAGGGATACCAATGCCTTGAGTGTGAGCTTTGTAGCCATGACCATTAGTATATTCTTTAATACGGAGAGATTCTTGCTTATGGAGATCTACTCCTTTGCCTTTATGAATATCTTGACTTGTAGGATACTCTTTTCTTTGGGAAGAATACGCGAGTTCATTATGAGGTGGATGTGATATGAGAGAAATAATGAGATCTTGAAGTGGATCGGATTGGACCAAAGTGGAAGAACCCATTGTTAATGTCAGGGGTTCATGAACATCTTGCACTGCCACGTTAGAATCATGAGGGGGATTAGGATCATGAGGGGGACTAGGATTGTGTAGTAGACATGGTTCAATGATAGGCTCTTCAAGAGATGGAATGGGATCGTCAAAAGAAATGCAATCTTGGAGTGGATATGCGGGATTAGGACGTGGAGATGGAGGAACAAGTGGATCTTGTGGAAGATTTGAAGGAATTGGAAGATTTGAAGGAATAATTTGATCTTGACAAGGAGGAAGATCATTGGAATCCTCTTTAAAGGTGCTTTGCTCTTGACTTTTAATGGAATCATCGGAAAGAATGGAAGGGATATCTTGATCCTTCTTAGGAAGTGGAATGTCAATGGGACTTGAAAAGGTGTTGTTCTCTTGGATAGAATGGATAGTGATAGGAGGATCATTATGAATGTGTGGGAAGATGGGGTCCTGGTCAACAATTGGATTGGATGATAAGGTTTTAGGATCTTGATCTTGATCTTCTTTAGGACTCATTTCTTCATGCTCTAAATTATCCTCTTGACATGAGGTTGGACTTTGGATATGCATGGGGGATTTTGACAATGAATCAATGTTTTGGCATGAAGGAAAGGCAATTTGAACATTTGTAAGATCAGACATTCCAATCGTAAAGCTTTCTTGCATCTTAGATTTGGATCCACTTTTTGGTATTCGAGGAATCACTTCTTGTTGAGGGACACCTGTCATCAACATTTGTGTGGCCTTCATTTGATCTGGTGTTAAAGGTGTTGCATTAAACAATGGATTGTTTATTATTTTGAGTGTGGACTTTTGAGGAATAGTCACTGTCAATGCCTTTGAAGCACGTTTACTCATCAAGGTGGGTTGGAGTTCTTGTTGCACATTTTCATCATTTGGATGCGGAGAGAAACTTAACAACTCACCGCCTTGTCGTTTTTGCACATTAATTTGCTTACTTGAGGAGGTCACATTACTCATCATGTCAAGATATTTTTGTGGGAACCTCTTAAAGAGCTTATTCAAGAATTTATCCATCTTTTTTGTCAACTTTGGATCCTTAAGGTACATAACAACATCATCAGAGACATCGAAATCTGATGAAGAATCTGGTAAAATATTTGGATTTGTTTCTTGGTGAATGCCTTGATTTAAATCACATCCTTGAGATAGAGTTGGTTCTTCATACAATGTTTGTATTTCTTGTTGCAAGCTGGACTGATTCCAATTGAAAGGTGCACTTCCTCTTGGAGTTGGTGAGACATATTGTTGAAATTGGACCATTGGTTGTGTTGGTTGTATATGTTGAACAATTGGTTGAACCATTGGTTGTATTGGTTGAAAATCTGATTGATAGTAAACACCTTCTTGTTCTTGTTGTGGAGGCACATAATGTTGAAATTGATGTTGTCTCCTTTCTTGTAATTTTTTCATCATCTCTATTTGGGAGAGGAGAGCTGGCATGTCTGAGCGTTCAAGAAGAGATCTTACATCAATTGGCTCAAAATTTTGACCTGGAAATTTTCGAAACATTTTGGACATTTGAGATCTTATCTTCTCACTGTTTTTCACTTTTTGCTCCAATATCTCCTTTTCTTGAGCTAGTTTCTCCTCTAGTTTTTGTATTTGGACATTTAAATCATCATGATAAGTTTGACCGATATTGCCTTGTTGTTGGGTTGGATATAATTGTGATTGCCTTGGATTAAAATTTGATTGCATTGTCGGTTGATATGTCAAACTTTGTTGCATCATTGGTGCTTGGAACCTTGTTTCAATAGACATGTCACTTATGCAAATGCAATATTTTTGGAATTTTTCAAGCATAATGTATGATATGCAATTAAATGCAAACTAAATAGATGAAAATGCAAATCTATGTTTTTGGTTGTTTTTGAAGATTTTGACAAACTTTTGAAATGCAAATCTAAAAAGAGACCCTTAGGAGATTGAAATGATGTCTAGACCTCAAAGGACAAAAGGACCAAGTGACAAAAGGACAAATGACAAAGTCTCCCCTATATGCTTGGATACTAAGCTAGGTTTGACCAAATGATATTGATGACAAAAGGACAGAAGATTTGATAAGGTCTAGACTTCTTAACAATGACTTAGGGTTTACCAAAGATTTGGATTACTCAAGTATGACAAAACATAGTTTTGACACTATATGCAAAAGGACAATTAATATGCAAGTGACCTTAATATGATATGATGATGACCTAAGCTTAATGAAGAGACTTGGGATATGCAAATGCAAATGTATGACAATGGTATGACTTTAATGTAAGAGGACACATGCAAATGGATGACCCTTATTGATATGCAAAGAAGTATGACTTAGGTGAAACCTAACCTTGATACTTGATAATGACTTTGAAAAATGCAACCTAGGATGAACCTAAATGTAAGTGACATGAATGTTAAGACAAGATTTGGAACAATATTTGATCATCATGTTTGAAGGTGTGTTTTGAACTTTGTTGAACTTTTGTTGGATGAATGTCTCTTGTGTTTAATCTTGTTTTGATCAATGTGTTTTGCTTTTGAAATGGGATAACATTCAACTTTTGACAATCAAAGAATACAAGATGTTACAACTTAGACGCAAGACAATCATGCTCATTTCCACATTCCCTAGGGTAGGCAAAGACATTAGGTACTTGAGAGGTAGACTCATTATGGGATTCAAGGAGAATACATAGATGCTTGACCCCACGGGCTCCCCTCCATGGCACTCACTTCTCAGGGCAGCCAAGCATCAGTTCCCATGGAATCTCCCCATGGCGAACTTAGTATCTCTTCCAAGTATCCGAATTTGTCCTTCTCAAGCAACTAGAAGGGTTTTTGGCCTCTAAAAACAAGGTATGTAGTAAGGATTTCTGTGAAGCGTTACTCCTTGATGTCATGCAAGCATGATTGAGACATTAAGCCCATCAAGATACCAAACAAATGTAGTCGCGCAAGCGCAATTTAGACCAAGAGGCCCTACTTAGATGTTGATATGAGAAAGAGTTTCAAGGGGCATCACTTCCCAAGTAACTGCAATTCCCACGTAACACTTCCTTCAAAGCTTTCGCTCATCAAGTATTTGTTTATAGTGAGTTAGAATGCCAAGGAATTCTAGCCATACTCACTTTGGGTCATCCCCTTCTCATGATTATCACTTGCTTGCTAAAGCAAAGTGGTCGGGAAGGCAGGCCCTCTAAAGGAGACACTCAATCAACAACACAAGCATGGTATCAAAGATCTGGATTTCTGATCACCCTATAAAGGATGAGAGCATACTCTCCTACTCCAATGTCATACTTAACAAACAAAGCAAACAACGGTTCATTTCCACCTACTTATAAATCACTAAATGCCTAATTAAAAATCTCAAACACACGATTTGGTTGTTTCTCCAAGGCAACCTGCAAAACACATGTCAGAAGTTTGATTTGTAGTCTTTGACCATCGAATCTGCATAACACATGTTAGTAGTTTGATTTTTAGTCTTTGTCATGCGTACGCCAAGATCCTGCACCAACAATTAGTACCAAAATCCAAAACACAGATGATCTGATTTATGAAAACTATCAAAATTTCAGTCCACTTCGAGAAGGCATAACTTTCTCATCCTAGCTTCGAATTACAAACCGTTTGATGCGTTGGAAAGGTATTCAAATAATCTAGAACCAAATTTTGGAAAAATCAATGATGTCTCATCATGTTTACGGGCACCATATTTATCCAGAAATGCACCGAAGACCCTCAAAATTGCAATTTACTAAAACATATAAAAATTTTCAAGTAAAAACTGCATTTTTTCACCTCTGATCTGGACTTTACACAGGCGCAGAAGTGAGGACACAGGCACAAGATGTCTGACACAAGTGCAGAATGTCTTGACACAGGTGCAAGACTCTTCAACACAGGCGCAAGATGCTTTACACAAGCGCAGAAGTCTCCAGAATACCCTGCACAGCCCTGTTTTTGGGTTTTTGACCTGCAAATCAACTTAGAAACACTCCAAAACACAGTAGAGGGGTTAGAAGGTTAGTATTTCATGTCGGGTTCACCAGTTAATGTAGCATAGAAATTAGGACTCATCAAAACAAGTAGATCAAAACAAAACACAAGACAATCAAAGCAATATCATGAGAACACTCATTGAAATGAACCTAATTCTAAAGCACATTCAATGGAGGTATGAAAACAAAGCATTTAAAAGAAAATGTCATGCAAACCATATGCTTCTTCCATGCGGCTCCATTGTTGTTCTTTCCTCTTCAATGGGTTTGTGGATCTCACCTATAAGTGCTCACACAATTGAAAGCAAAAAGCTCAAGAGTACTAGAAACGAAAGTTCGGTAGTTTGATAGAAATTCGGATTATGGATTCGAAGGGATTCAAGGGATTTGAGTGAAGAAATTCATCCAATTTATAGATAAATTGGAGAAAAAGATCAAATTAGCATGAAATGGATATTAGAGGCAATTGATTTCAAAAATGGCACAATTGAGTGGAAAAAGGAAGGTTATGACACCTTCTATGTCATGAATTATGACATATTTCCAATGCAATGGTTAGAGGACTAGAACCTTATGACATCTTGCTATGCCAAGAGTATGACGCATGAAGCACAAAAATAGGGAGAACTAAAGACAATTTAATTAGGTGGAAATTAAATTTGACAAATTAGAAAATAGGTGGAAATTAGGAATTAGGAAATAATGAAAATAGGAATTAGGAAATAATGAAATTAGGTAAATTAGTGAATTAATCAATAATTTTTCATTTATTAATTAATTCACTCACAAAGAGGCGTAATTAGCCAATTAAATGAATATTTAATTGTAATGAGAAAACTTAGGATAAATAAGTAATTTATTAATCCTAAAGGAAGAAATGATGCACAAGGTTAAATGATTAAATCATGAAACCCTAGAAGGTGAATTAACAATGCGAGGATGACAATTAGGTCCTGATTGAAGATAATTAATGTCGATCATGATTTTGGATTGATAAATGACCAATGTGATAAACAATTTGATTGAGAAAATGCGCCAATTGACGAGGAACAATGACAAATTGATCCAAATTGACACAATTGAGACAGATAACGATCGATGACGAATTGATCGCAATATGACAAGATTGACAAGGACAAAGATCGACCAAAATCATGACTGAAGGTTGTTGTCGACAAGACCAAATTGGAAGGCGAGATGATAGAAGAATGACTCGATGCTCGCAAATGATAAAAACCAAGTACGAATCATAGGAGAAATGTTAATGCGACGCAAAAACCTAAAATGAGGCAATGCGCAAATGTTAAAGTATGATCCCACAAGCGTTGACCATTTTTAGGTGTCTACAATATTAACTGCTAATCTATTAACCGTCATTAAGTTTGGTTTACTGGTATGAAGTATTAAGTTGGATTAAGTTATAATTAGGTTGGAATTCATTGACAACTGATTCACCCCCCCCCCCCCCCTCACAGTTGTCCTTCTGGTTCCTAACAGTTCCATGGAGGCATTCCAAGGGTTGTGGTCATGAGTAATGAAGAGTCTTCTTTGGGAACCTTTATTCATGGTTTTGGAGCTCTTGCCATTCTATAAATTCAACATTTGGGTATAGAATTTATATGTAATAGAATGTGGAATATTTTAATGTAATTTTCTCTACAACAATGAAGGACAAATGGGAGGCATAAGGAGGTTTTTCACATGTGCATATGTGCTTCTATGGTGGAAGCAAAGAGGATAATGGAAGTGATTGTATCATAAGCACTTTTATTATTGTTAATGCAAGTTTGTCTTCTCTTCTTGGTGGAATTTGTTTCCACAAGGGTTTCTCCACATAGATCCTATGTTATGTGTGGATTTTATGTTATTGATTTATGCCTTATTTCTTCTATCCAAAGTTGATGTTAATCATTTTTATTTCTATTATAAGTTCACATAAGATAGGTTTTTCAAGCATAGTTAATAGTCTGATTTTTGGCATCATAAAGAAGAAGAATCTAATCATGGGTTTTCCACAATTAAGGCAACATAATTTTCAGATTTTTATATGAGTTTCAGATTTTAATTTTGTTGCTATCCAAGCCTTGAATCTCATATTTTCATTAGTTTATTAGATAGAGATTGATCTTCACAATATTTGGTATTGAACATGTTTGTTTCCCAACATTCCTTACCTCATTATCAATTGGATTAGGGAAACCTTATGTACAATTGAAATCCAATTTCCTATATCTATATGCATTCTCAAGTACTCTAACTAATGCATTACCTTTGGCCTGACCTCCTGGCGGATTTTTAATTACACCTTGATTTTGTTGTCCTTGTGCACTCTAGTTACCAAGATTCATATTTTGACTAGAATTTTGAGTTTGAGGCACATTATTCCCTGCAAATGGATTATAACAGAATTGTTGCCCAATGCCAGTGACACCAATATTGTGAGGCTGAGAAACATAATGATACCTTGAGAAAGGAATTGAAGAGGCACATACACTTATGGGAACTATTGTTGAAATGGCAACATTAGACACCAATATTTAAAATAGGTTTGAGGTGTTGATTGTGATCAAAGGTGGTTGTAAAATAGGAGCTATGACATAAGAAACTTATCAGAAAATAGTTGTTCTAGATCCTCGAGAAATAATATGAGAGAAACCTAAAACACTTGTAGGTATTGGAATATTCATATCTTACAATTATTTTAAAATCTCTTCTCCACTTTTCAAGTTTTGCATTTTTTCGCTTCTTGTACCTCCAACAACTCAACCTCTGGAAAAATCATCATCAGACTAAGGTCTTGAAGTTGATGTTGTTGCATTATTTGACACTAATCATTTATTTGTATTAGTATATTTAAGTCCTACATGTGCAGGAGCATCTAGTCTCACATGTGGGTTGAATTGGGTACTTCAAGAATTTATGGACCAGATGGTCTTGATTGAGGCTCTAAATAATAGATTGCATCACCATCTGAATCAACACTTGGTTTATGTCAAGGTTAGACATGAGCCTCACTATAGGAATTACCATATCTATTTGGTTCCCTACATTTTTTGTCAAACCTTTTCCTTTATGCAAAAGGAGAGTAATCATTTATATACTAGTATTAGTGTCCTTAACAAAAGTAGCTTTTTTAGGCTAAGTTATGGACTTACCTGTATCTTTTTCTTTCCATCTTTGATTTAGAAACTCACCAATCAAAGCTTTATGTGGATCTTTCTTATACAAATATCTTCTTTCATCCATGATTAGGTCTTCAATCGTATACTTGTCTTTTCATTTCTAAGTGAACACCCATAGAATGGGAAAGTATGGATCAGTCTTTAATCAATGTCAATCAAAATATTTCTTGATTATCAACCTCTACAATACCATGACAAGGCTATTAGGTCTTAAATGTATAACATGCAACTTCTCCCCAACAAAGTCACCAATCTATTGGTTATTTTCCAGCTAAGTTTCTAACAAAAACTAGCCCTCACTTATGATCAAAGACTTATAGGCTAGTAGCCAACAAACAATATTGTAATCTATTTAAACCCTAAAGCCCAAAATTTCTGCACTTTTGGCTCTGCAAACCAAGGAAGGTAATCCTAATAAAAATATCTTTACAATTTAACTTTGAATTTTTGATATTGCATCTTTAAGAATATTGTAGTGTCATAAAATTGCGACCCTAGCAATTTTAATCACATTTGAGGACCTCACCTTGGTCGACAACACCCTCCTTTTTGACCAAGACCTCTTTCTGCATTTTCACCCCTTGACCCCTTCCCATTTGAGCCCTGAGATAGCCTCAGGGCTCTATCTGGGCCCCAAGATAGGGTAGGACAAGGGTGTGGTTCCCCTATCCCCCTTGGATAGGGATATGGCACCCCTGTCCTACCCTTTTAGGGTGGCCCCAAGATAGGTCCCCCCGACCCTATCTGCACTTCGGGATCCCAAATCTCCCTAATGTCGGCCTTTGGTGAGATGAATTAATCTTCTAAGGCATGTATAAAAAGGAAATTGGTCTTCTCATTTCTAAGGAGAAGGAAATTCAAGTGGAAGGTCTTCATTATCATCATCAAGCATTCAAGTCTTCAAGCATTCATTAAGTCTTCTTTATTAATGAGTCTTCTTCATTCATCCATTTGAGCAACATTACAACATTCATTTGCAAGCATGTGTGTATGTTATGGTTTTGTCATGTTACATGCCATTTCATGCAACACTTGTGATTACATTCAAGAAGCAAAGCAATCATCAGCGACAAATTGCAAATCTACAAGGTATACATTTCCATTTTTTACATTCAAGCATTTTCAATTACTTTCTTTCAAGGTTGATTCCTCAACCGGGGTTTGACTAAGGCAAACCCCTATCCATGACCCTTCTTCCCCTCTTTTCTGTGTGTAGGTTGTAGGTGCGCAACTATAATTGCAGGTTTGGGATTCATTTGCAAGGATGGAAGAACCCTTTTCATTTCGTGGATTTTATGGAGGACCATGTACACTGTCACCATGGTCTCGATGAATTTTCTCCAAATTTGTAGGGTAGATCCATATCAGTCTAATTATCTTAGATCCAAAGTTACAGTGTGATCCCAAACCGATAGCTCCTCATTTCACTCAATTTCTCTCTTTGTTCCATATAGTCAACAAGTTAACTTACATATTTACAAAAGAGGGCAAAACACACTTCAACCCTTGCAATCCACTCAGAATTCACATCCTTGCTTCTCTTGGATTTGGATCTAGTAGATTCAGCCCCTCTTTTGAATGTAAAGTTCCTCCAAGTGAAAATCATCCTAGTGACTTTATTTCTCTCTCCTAGGTGGGGAGTCACTAGGGTCCAATTTTCCACTTTACATTTTGGTGAACCCGACATCTTACACATTAATTTTGATTTCTCATTATTAGATCTGATTAATTGCAATTTGGATTCCAAATTTTCATTTCCAAGTTTGATCTATTTGCAAATTTTAGAGGTTAATTACATAAAAACCCTAATTTTTTATTTTGGGCAAATTAAGCTTGTGAAGTGCAACTTTTTAATTATTTGTGTTAGATCTGATTTTCATTTTAAAACTACAATTCAAATCAGCCCTTTTATTTTAAAAATTCAGTGGTTAAATAATAAAACCCTAATTTTTCAGATTTTTCTATTTTTGACCTTTGATTGCGAATTTGACCGATCTAGACATCTCCAAATCGGTTGGTTTTTTAGATTCCATATTAAAATCATAATTTCTATTATCCCTGAAAGTTTCAAAAAAAATTGGTGGGATCGTGTGCACTTTTGCAACGGTCCTTGGTTTTTTCCCAAAATTTTAGGAGATTGAATTGACTATGTTTTTCTACTTAAATCCAGAAAATTGGCGTACTTTATCAATTTTAACACCCTCTGAGGTCGAACACAAATTCAAATTCAAATTTCAAATTTGTAGTTCAAATTCCATTTTCCCTCCTTTATTAAATTTTCTATGCATGTATGGGGTGAACATTATCCTTGAATATGGAGTTCTTATCTTATTTTGCTAATTCAATTTCAAGTTACATTAAAGATGTTCATGATGTTCCCTTTCATGCATATGATGATAATTTAGTTCTCCCTTTCATTCATAGCTATGATTCACCCTCTCCCAAAATTGATCTCATTAATGAGGGCACATTGGTGCAAAAAGGGAATATGGACACTTCTTTCAAAGATCTCCCTCCTAAAGATGAATCTTTGGAGAATTGTGTTCCATGTACTCCTAAAAAGTACCTCTCATAAGGATTATTTGGTGCGACAGGATGATATAATGGCTACTTATCCTAGTGATACCATTGTTGTCAATTGACACTAATTTGATTCATTTTGTTGTCATTGATGGCAACAAGATCAGATAGAAGGCAACAATACTTGATGAAAGTCACAAAGCAGCACTAGGAGGCATATATCGACAAATACCGACATTGGAAGCATTTAGGGATACATCGGCACCGACATTAGTACTTCAAGGAAGCCAACATCAAGAAGGATTTTTTTTAGTAAATCATTTTGTAATTATTGTCGAGGCTGACATGGAATATTCTTTGTAAATGCATTGTAAGACGACAAAAGGCATATAATATGTAATAGGTATATAAGTCAGTCTGCTAGGTCCATACATGGCATCTAGATCTTGTGAAGAAGGAACACTTTGCGGGAGTGTTTTCTAGGGTTCCTAAATGAGTAATGTATGTTGAAGATGTGAGGGCATACATCCACTACACTCTTGAGGATCTAGATCTTGTGAAGAAGGAAGACTTTGCGGGAGCATTTTCTAGGGTTCCTAAAGGAGTAATGTATGTTGAAGATGTGAGGGCATACATCCACTACACTCTTGAGGATCTGGGTACCGAAGACATAAAAAAACATGTATCAATCAGTGATACTAGGAGACACTGGAAAAATCAAACCAGAATTTAAGACAATTGAGGATCTAGGGTTAACCGGTATTTTGTATTTACCAAAATTCAAGGATGAAGTTATCAGATACGTCCTAAGAAGGGTTCATAAAAAATTCATTTAGTTAGACAGACCCTACATGATCACAAAAGAAGCTATTCAAGTTGTCATCGACTTACCTAGGGTTGGACAAGAACCTGGCAAGAAAATTTCCAACATAGAGGTTCAAAAACTCACTAGATCCATACCGGATAACAGATCAATGAGGATAAGCACAATAACTTACTCAGACAAAAAATTTGCAAGCATGATCATAGGATATAAGGTAACTCAATCAAATCGCTTGAATTTTGTTGCAAGTTCATGCATTCATGCCGCATATCAAATGTTAAGAAAAAATGTGAAATATGACTTATGTGAATGGATGAGGAGTGAGTTAATGTTAAACCTTTAGAAGATCAAAGGAACCAAGAAAGGAACATTCAAATATGGAAACTTAATTGTTTGTTTAATGCTTTATTTCCTGAATGAGCTACATGGTTTAGGAAAGAAGCAATGAGCTCATGACATACTAGTAGGTATGCAAATCAAAATGGCTATCACCAGTCTTGGTACCGGCAGGGATGAGAAGATTTGGGGGGTACTTTAAAGACATTTCAGGAGAACATGAGGCAAAGGGAAAGAATCTCTAAGAATATTATGGAGAAGTACTCCACTGAAATATGTTTTATGGTGAAAACTAATGAAACACTCATGGAAGAAGTTGAACCCAGACAAATCTGGATCACTAAGATTGGATATGAGGTAGATGATAGTATTTTTGAGCTTTATGCAAAGATGTTGTTAGATGCCCCATTAGATGATAAGACATAGCACTTCAATACAATAAGAGAAAAGGCTCTTCAAGTGAAAACATGTTTCAATAGAAAAAGGAGAGAGAAGAAAATTGATAAAATGTCTGCATATGTGCAGAATGTGATTTACAAGATAGATACTGTCATGCCCAAACTTTTGGGCAAAAACCCAAACAACAAATTTTTTGAAACACTTAATTATATGCAGCCTATGCTTAAATAGATGTGACAACTTAAGAGGTTGTTCCAAATGGAATCTTAAAATATAATAAAACATTTTTCTAATGTGAATGATGAATAGAACAAATTTATCTATAAGCCTTAGGTTTCTATAAAACTCCTAGACAACAAAGTTAGGATATTCCTAACATAACCGATTTCGATATCTTCTATTATCAAACGGAACAAAATGAATTTTATAAGGACAATAATAAATTCACATCGAATGTCCCTTTTATTATAGTTGCAAATTATAATTCTTAATTAGATCGACTTCTACTAATTAGGCATTAATATAATTACTTGATTCAATAATTATTATTTATCTCCTAACAAGTTTCCTCCATCCGTGATAATATCTCCTTCCTTTATAACTTGATTAAATCTTGCATCTATAAATTAATTATTAATATGATTTTAACGTAATAATATTAATTCATCGAGCAATTGAAAATTGAAGTGTCGAATGTTAAAATGTTAATTGCTATATTTAGTATAAGGTTCCATCTAGGCTAAATGAGTTCGCAAGATCAAGGTCTTGGACTTATTTTCGAATATAAATGATTCCACCACGATATCCTCTTCCAAGGAAATTATTATTATCTCACCAATTAATAAATATATAAATTCATCAAGCACAAATCTCTAAATTAGTTAACAATAGATATTATTAATCTCAATTAATCTTTTAATTACACGAAGCATTAATTATATCAAATCTATTATTATATATATATTTTGACTATTAACAACTTAATATTTAATGAGCGTTAACTATACCTGTGTTTAAAATTCGTTTAGAGGGTAAAATGACCTTTAATAGCATTTGCTTTATAACACTGGTTAATGTTGACCAAATAAAGAATCCCTTAAGGTCAAAATACCAACAAGGCACTTATTAAATTTACGTTAATAAAACAATTACAACCCATTAATTTTCAACTCAATCTTACAATGATTGTATATATGTATATATATATACCTATATGCTTACGTATGGCGTATATGTCATATATATATATATATATATATATATATAAAATTCTGAAAATACCATATCTAAGTTTACTCTTATAAATTCATATATATAAACATTTAAAATGTACATATATTTATAACTACTTAAATCCATACAATTTATGAATTTAAATTTAATCAATTAATACCCAAGTAAACATGGAATACCCTATTCAAAATTTGAATAGGGTTTCCCCCCTTTTTCTTCCTTCATTTCACTTGGACCACTTAATATTTGTAACCCTAGATTTAAAGTTATATTTACCACATTTTTTTATTTATTTAAACTAATCTAAGTTTGCCCTAACCTGAAATTTGCGTTAGGGCATGTGTGTTTTGCAGGTTTGGAGGGGCCATGGCGGAGGAGGACTCGAAAGGTTTAATGGAGGTCGCGGGGTGCACAGAGGGCGATGGTGGTGACTATGGGGGGCTCCCTGTAGGGACGGCCATAGTCGTGCCTGTGGGTCGCGGCCCACAGTGGCGGCCTTGGCTGCCGCTGTGAGACGCAACCCACAACCCGGTTGTGCCGCCACTGGGGGGCGTCGCCCACCAGGGGGGCGAAGCCCCCCCGACTGTGGGTTGTGGCCCACAGCGTGGGGGGGGGGGGAGGCTCCCCTTTTTACTTATTATATTTTTTAAAAAAATGCATTTAAACCCTTTTTATTTTTATTTTATATAAATATATTAATTTATATATATATATGTATGTATGTATATATATTTATATATATATATATATGTATATGTATATGTAAATACATATACATATACATATATATATACATATACATATACATATATATATATATATATATATAAATATATATATCCAAAATATATATACATATATATATGTATATGTATATGTATATGTATATGTATATGTATATGTATATGTATATGTATATGTATATGTATATATATATATATCCAAAATATATATATATATATATATATATATATATATATATATATATATTTGATGCATATGATATCTAGGGTTAACTTTACCATGCAAATATATATTATTATTTTTTTGAACTTTTAAACAGATTAAATAAGATCCTCAGATTTTAAAACAAATGTATTTCTTTTTTTTTTTTTAAATACCATGTAGCTAAAATTAGAGATAGACTTATCAACTTTAGATTTATTTTATGCAATTAAGTAAAATGACAGAATTAAATAATTTTAAGCAGCAACTATATTAGATCAGAAAACATTGGAATAAATCTTAGAGATAGACATGTTGATTTTAAATTTACTTTCTGCAATAAATCAAGGAAAAAAAATAACAGAATTTAATAAAATTTAATAGCAACTACATTAGCCTAGAAATCATTTAAATTGACCTTAGAGATATGCATGTTAAATCTATTAAACCATGATATGTATTTTGGAAATAAATGATTAGAACTAAATGCAAAATTTTCTTTTACTAACATGCAAGCTTTCTACTTTACTCATTTCCCATTTTTTTTTCAATATGCATAAGGAGATAGAGTGAACCTTTATTTTCAGAACTTAATCCAAGATAACATTTCATTTTTGCAACAAAATAATAGTTAATAAAAATAATGCATTTCTTTAAAGTGTATTTAAAACACAATATAGCCAACACTACAAATGGGTGAGATACCTGACTAGTCTCTCATTTCTATTAAATGAGGATTTTAAATAAAATAGATACATTTTCTTTTTCTTTTTTAAGTAAATACGACATGCAGCTTTTTATTTACATTTCTGCAACTGAAATATAGCATCCCTTTTCTTAATCTTTTCTGCAAACCAAGAAAAAAAACAGCAACTCCTAGCTTGACTTTTTCTTTCCTTTCCAAGCAACCTGCAAATAAATCATAAGGCTTGACCATGGAGTTCTCACCTCCCAGCGTAGGCTTACTAGAAGCCACCCCCGAGCTTGGAGTACCAAGCCCTAGATAGGTTACAGACATGCAAACACAACAAGCAAGGGAAAAACATATAGCAAACACTTTCCCAACCAAGGCTACACTCCATCACAAAATGTGATGATTTTACATGGGTGGTAGTGGACCAAATACCCTGAGGAGACTGCAAGAATGGTAGATCACAATGCCACCTCATGGCAAACAAAGATATTTCATAAGTTCATTAACCCCACATTCCTTATGCCCCCCCAAGGCATTCATGCCATACTTTCTCCCCTTATGACCCCCAAATGCACAAACCAGGCCATGTAGCAAGGGTCACATATACACCCCTTGAGTTCGCTCTCATAAAGAGAGTCTCTCACTCGAGGGCTGTCAAACTTCTACCACCCGCAAGACCATCCTACTCTCCCAATAGTAGAAGGCCTTGGTTACTCCCAAATCATAGGAAATGCATAAAAGAATAAAAGAAAGGTCGCACAATAAGTTTTAACAAAAGAAAATACAAGACAACAACTTTTTTCATTCAAACAACCTTTCCAACATAAACATGAAACTTTAAAAAAAAAAAAAAAGAAGAAATGAACCAACTTTCAATCTGCCCAAAGGTTTGCTAGAACTAGTTTGAGGATGAGCAACCCAAATCCACAAATCTTCCTTCTACACTTAGCCAAAATTCTACCCCAAAACTATTCTTTTTTCAAAATTGCATGATCTCCAAAAATGGAGAGTGGGTGATTACCCGCCAAATCTCTCATCCTTGCCTAAGAAGACCTCAGTGAGAGTTCTCACAGGTTTCTAAAACTGAAAAAGGAAAAAGTAAGAAAAAGATCAAAAAGGATCTCTCATCAAAAGGGAAGGTTATCTAACCTAGATGGCACCTTCTAATTTCAATTTTCGCTCACCTTAGGAAACTCACTTTTTGAGGTGACTAAACAGTCACATGGGAGTAGACACATGCCTAAAAATACTCCTAACCCATAGGTATACCTTATGGGCTTTAGGAAACACCTTTAAACTACCCCTAGGAGTCCATTTGACCCCTTATAAATCCATCTGAAGTTAACTTTCGGGTCAAACCTGAGTTGACCACTCCAAAGACTCTCTACCCAAGGAAATTTTAGAACCACATTCAAATGTTTGAAAAAAGCTATAGTTGAACAACTCCCTCCAAGAGACAAGTCAAAAATCAAGACATAAATCAACACATGTGTCAAGTGACACAATAAACTACATTACAAAATTACACATGAAATTTGTCTCTTGTTGGATTTACACAAATTAATAAATTTAATTTAACACACACGCAACATTTACTTTCACAAATAAAATACAATACATACGGGGTGTTGTCTCTCCAAATAGACAACCCCTGGCTTTACGAACATACATAGGTCTAAGTTTGGTTCTCCATAATATTTCCATGGTCACATGGATAATTTCCCTGCGCATCTCAATTACACATTAGTAATTCCAAATAACCTCAAATAAAATTAAACACATGAATAAGAATACACATCAAACACTCTGCATACAATTTACATTTAAACAAATCGATATATCTTATATCCAAATAAATCCACACAAGCAATTATCATTATCCTCATAATTTTGATCCATACATAAGACATGCATCCTATTTCTATCATCATAGTAAGGTCCTGCAAATCCAATAATGACATGAATCATCTCAAAGTTATCCTATTCTAGAATCATATAAAGTTATGTATCCATAACACATCAAAATGTACACTTCAAGGTGAAATGATTCCATAACCTGGTTCAAATTACTTTTCTCACCAATCTATCCATCTATCATAGCCCATCCTATTGAATTATAGCATTTATTAGTAAGGTCAACCATGATCAACTGAGTTAACCAGAGCTTGACCGAGGAGGGGCTCTACATCCTCCTCCCCTAGAGATCGAGTTACTCATGGAAGTCGCATGAGTAGAATATGAAATAGGGACATAACATTTCCCACAATTTCAATAGGTTACTCTAAATCTTATCTTGCCTACTAGAGAGATGCATTACCAAAACCAACTTATTATTGTAATTAGCTTACTAACTTCATAAGTTTAAATTCTTACATTTCCCTTCAATCTCAAGTAGGTGTTTACAAATTTTGTCTTTCAACAACTTACGTTAATGCACCATCCAAATTATATCAGTAACACACATCAACTCCCATAATCAAGGTTACACATGATAGTTTACTTATTAATTTCTAGGAGTCATACTTATTAAGGGTTCGTGTAAAACATGTTTATCCCACTGCAATTGTCATCCATGCTCGCCACTAAAGAGAATTGACATCACAATTTATCCATAATGAATCTACTTATTTTACATCAAGGTGCCTCATAAGGGGGTTAATTACATATTTGGTAAACCACCCTAGGTGCATGGTTTCTTCCAACATTCTTAGGCAACAAGGAATAATCAAGTTTAAGTTCTTTGAATCTACCCATAAGTAGGGAAATTTTCTACCCCTAGGGCCCACAATGCTTGGTATTTCTAGGCACCAAGGTTTTAGTTTCATAGTTACATTATTCGCAAAACCCAGACATTAAGGTACATAACCATCCCATTCTAAGGGAGTGATGAAAATTAATAATACTTCTTTTTTTTTATCTCATCCATGCAATCATCTCCATACACATGCCAAATTTACCAGTCTGCAATCATCATTACTTTCGCAATTCATTGGGTCTAGATCACACACACACACACACACACACACATATTTATTTATTATTTTTTTGTTATAAATTTCCTCTCTTAGATTACTCGCAAATAATTTTATTTAAGAGAATATTCCTTTCTTTACCTTATTTCGAAATAACATTCTTTTTTAATTTTGTGTGCCTAATTTCACTCCTTGCGGTATTCTCCCTTGACACACTATCAGTGGTTCAACGAACATGATAGACATTACACAAATCACATCACTAGGGCTAGCTATATTAATGTCAAAATGACCACTAGACACTTTAAAAGATCAAAATAAAAGTTACTTTTACCAAGTCCAATCAAAGAAGAAAAGTGTCGGCAATTGAAACATATTAAAATTAGCAACATGGCAAGTGCCATAGCTCCAATAAAAAGAAACATAAATTTAGTGGTCCTTTCATCATAAAAATAAATAAAAAGAAGGTACTAGCCCCCAGGTCGCAAAATATTATTCAAAGAAGGTCAAAAAAAATATTGTCGAATCAGACTCGAAACAAGATGACCCCTCTAGCCATGCTATAGGGAGTAACCGCAGCACATCACCCAAGATCACACGTCCTAAGTGTGTTAGGAAGTGATTATTAGACTCTTGAGATTCTTAGATTATCTATATTCCTTTATTATTTACGAAATATCTTATACACATGAGATTGCAATCGTTTTATAGATCATGTTCCGTGATTGCTATCCCAAGCCACACTTTCCGACATAATCCGTTATCTATTTAGGGTTATTAATATCCATAATTATATCTAACAGGTGATTGCACTAACTCTACCATCCTCCGTCCATTCTTCTAGGACTTCCACTGATTTTCTTGATATGCTAAACCTTGGTTCAATATTACATGGTAACTCATGCATCGACACTTCCATGTCTTACTCACATGCAGTGGATAGTTCGGCACAAAATTATCACTTGTGTACTTAGAAACACTTAGGATTTTATTTTTTTAAAGTAATCATATAATTCTACTAGGAACATCATTTGTTTTATTAGCACCTTTGCTAGCTCCTTGAATTTTCACCTCTAATCATCCTTTCGTTCTCGTCAATAGGGAGCATGTTGCCAAATTACTAACACTTTATGGTTAAGAACCATTTGGGGTGGACTAATTGTCAAGTAAAATCAATAATGCTTGACAACTAATTTCTTCCCACACATTTCATGACATATTTCAAACAACGCGGAGAATTGACTTATTCCCTCCTACTTTCTTTATGCAACTTATGATATCAAGGGGGTGTGCATGTCATGCCCAAAATTTAGGGCAAGAACGGGATAAATTTTTTTTAAAATTGCACTTAAGACATTAAAGTTACGAATATGAAATGCATTAGCAAGACTGTCTTAACTATGTTTGAGTAACTTAAAACATTAACTCAAGTAGACGAGAATAGTTTGAAAATTAAATGCGGATTCCTATAAGATATCAATTTATTGACTCATCAAAGCTAGTCATTAGTTAGTTAAATTAAACTTCCCATAATATTTGGCGAAGATATAGTTAATCTCTAATAAGTCTAAATTGCCTAAAATACATTTTAATCAATTATTAAAATAAATCGACTAATGAGACAATTAATTTCAAAGGAATATCTTCCACAAGTTCATTACTAATATCATCTAAAAGCATCCCTTTAATTTTATATCCTTATGTTTAACAACAAATTTCTAATAAAAATATTTGACCTACCAGTTTCCCTTTAAGAACAATATTATTAATGTTTAAAATAACCATTAATATATTTAATAAATTATAAAATATCTTTAATATATATAAATTATATAAATAATTTTCCTTAAACAAAAATTATACAATTAACTCAAATTTGCTCATAATATAAAAAAAAAACTCTACAACTTTGCCCAAACCATATTCATAACCCTATATATTTAATATGCATGTATAAATATATAAAATTTAAAGAGATATTACCATCTAAACCCTAATCTTTATTATAAAAGAATCCTTTTATACTTTTTTTTTTTTTAATAATACCTTTCTTTTATTTCTACCCTAGCCCTACCCAGGCTAGGGTTTTACCTTCTTATTTTCTTGCAGGGCGGGCATGGCGGATGCGGTGGCGATTTTTGGTTTGATGGGGTGGTGGGTGTGCCAGGTGTCATCACTGTGTGACCACACAGTGGTGCGTGGGCGCCGCCCATTGTGTGCCCACACAGTGGAGGCGCAGGGCGCCGGGCCACTATGTGTTCACACAGTGGTGGTGCTTCGGCTTCGCCCACTGTGTGTTCACACAGTGGTGGCGCTCGATGCCATGCCACTGTGTCTTCACACAGTGGAGGCACTTCGGCGCCGCCCACTGTGTGTTCACATAGTGGCAGCCCGCGGGCCGCCCACTGTGTGCACACACAATGGGGCCCTCGATAATCCCCCTTCTTTTTTTATTATTATTATTTTTTTTTTAATTTTTAATTTTTTTTTTTTTTTTATCTGCTTAATATATATATATATATATAAAGAAATTTTAATCTTCTAATTCGTCAAAATATTGTGTTAAAAGTTGGATTTAAACAGTGTGATTTTTTTTTCTCAAAATACATTTAAAAGATTAAATATATACATATATGGATTATGTGCATCCAAACTCAAAGATCTCTTCAGTACAACATATATAGAGGTTATAAATTTACTTTTGGTATTTTTACATATTTGTTTTAAAAAAGAAATAACCTGATTTATAGCAATGTATCAATATATAATTTTTTTGTTTTGTTTGATTTATTTACTGTCAATAACCAAATTTAATAACCTTACAACCAACAACTCTAGAGACTATTTATTTCAATAAATCTGGTAAACTATAGATTTTATACTCTACGGTAAGTAAATAACAAAGCTTAATGATTTTAATAGCAACTATATGCAAATGCGATTATTAAAGTTGGGTAGACCATCTAATTCCTAATTTTAAACCTCTGCAACTAAATATGAGAA
Organism: Cryptomeria japonica; assembly: GCF_030272615.1. Lineage (NCBI taxonomy): Eukaryota > Viridiplantae > Streptophyta > Pinopsida > Cupressales > Cupressaceae > Cryptomeria > Cryptomeria japonica. Next base: position 525,020,865 of record NC_081413.1, read on the forward strand.
TTTATCTTCTGCAACTTGATAAGTATTATATTACTTAGAATAAATAGACCATCTAACTCTAGATTTACTTTCTGCAACAAAAGTAATTAACATGATTAACTAATCCTAAAACAACAACTATCTTAAATTTAGAAATTGTTAAATTAAACTCTAGAGATGTTTATTTTATCTGTAGACTTTATTTTCTGCAAATAACATAAAACCGCACATAACATAGAATCACAGATTTAATAAAAGATAACTTTTACATTTTTATTTATAGATCTAAATGCTTTTATTTTCAGCCTCCTAAATGCATGCTAATTATTTCATTATTTCTCTATTTAATTTCATAAGCATAAAGGGATAAAATAATTCTCTTGCCTTACAAAATACTATGTACCCAACAATAATTTATTTCAACTATAGGAACTAAAACCTGAAATAATCATTTCTTTGCAGCAGTATAACATAAATGAATATTACAATGCTTTAAATCATATCTTCGAGACACTCTTGTCACTTATACAATTAAACTCTCATCTCTAACAATGCGGAAAATAATAGGTACATCTCCAAAAGTTTTCCTGCAACAATAACTCCATCCACACCTACTTGTCCTGTTCTTTTTCTTCCAACAACCTACAAATAAATCATAGGCTATGACCATGGAGAGCTCACCTCCCAGCCTAGGCTAACTGGTAGCCACCCCTGAGCTCAGAGAACCAAGCCCTAGACAGGTAACAAACATGCAAACACAGAAGACAGAATACACACAAAACTCAAAACACACTCCCAACCTGGGCTACACTACACCACACATTGGTGATATCTTTTCAAGGGTGGTAGAAGGTCACATGGGAGTAGAAACTTGCCTAAAATTACCCCTAACCCTTAGGTATACCTTATGGGCTTTAGGAAACCCTATTAAACTACCCCTAGGTGTCCATTTAACCCTTTTTTAACCCCTCTGAAGTTTATTTTCGGGTCAAACCTATGTTGACCATCCCAAAGATTCTTTACCCAAGGCATTTATGGAATCTCATTACATTAAATGAAAAAGCTATAGTTAAACAATTCCCACCAAGAGACAAATTTAAAAATCCAAACATAAATCCACACATGTGTCAAGTGACACAAAGAAAATACTTTTACGAATTTATACATGAAATCGTCTCTTGTGGATTTTACATAAATCAATTAAATAACACCTAACACACATGCATCATTTACTATTACGAATAAAATACAGCACAAACGAGGTGTTGTCTCTCCAATAGACAAACCCTGGCTTTACGAACATACATAGGTCTAGGTTTGGTTCTCCATAATATTTCCATGGTCACATGAATATCTTTTCATGCGCCACTCAAATACACATTAGTAATTTCCAATAACCTCATATAATATTAAATGCATGAATTAGAATACACACCAAACACTTTGCATACAATTTACATTTGAACAATTCAATATATCTCATATGCAATTAAATCCACATAAGCAATCACCATAATTCTCATAATTTTGGTCCACCCATAAAACATACATCTTAACTCTATCATCATAAATTAAAGTCCTACAAATCCAATAATGACATACCTCATCTCCAATTTATCCTATTCTAGAATCATATAGAGTTCTTTATCATAAAGCATATAAATGAAGCATCAACATTCATCCATGTTATCCAATCACGAAATCATATAAGTTCTACATCCAGACATAGCTGACATACGTTAAATCAAGATTATCAAATCAATGGATCTTTTAGGATTTCAAATTCATAACACATCAAAATGTACACCACAAGGTGCGATAACTCTATAACTTGGTTCAATTACTTTTCTCACAAACCTATCTGCCTAACACAGTCCATTTTATTGAATTATAAGGCATTTATTAATAGGGTCAAACATGGTCAACTAAGTTAATCAAAGCTTGGTTTGGGGAAGGCCTTACAATGCACTCGAGAAGTGACCAACACTCACCCTATTAATTAAAACTTGGTAAAAAAGAAGTTATCCCTTTCCATATTACTTATTTATATTTACTTAATAGTCAATTTCGGCATATCACCACTTACAATTTCCTTCAAACCACGTAGACCACCTTATCATCATAATATCATGTTACCCAATTACAATATAACATAAGGGTGTCCAATAATTGCCAATGTCTTAAGACTCCCATAATTTCCAAGTTCTCCCTTGGCTAACCACATAATTCGGCTCCTTATCCATGTTCTCATAAAATATCTTATACTACCAACTAAACGTCATTAAAACCTTCGTATTATAATACTGCTATACTATCTTTCCATAAGCCATTTCCATCTGCATGTTGTTTCATCCATACTTAATGTTTTCGCATACCTTCACACTTGAGTGCCATAACTTTACAAACCTACTTCGGTTGTGTCAAGTAGTTAAATAGTGTTACATATTGTCTTGTAACTAGTGACTAGCCATGATTGGGCTGCATTTTCTCCTTAGGTTCTGAACGAATATTAGTTACTCATTCCTAGAGTATAAGATCCTAATACTTTTACACTCCTTGCACTTCAATAGGGATTTTTTTTTTTGTATGATTCCCAAATCGTCCCTACTCTCCTTGCCATTAGTTTCTCCAAGATTGTCTTCCCATAAGGGAACTAGTTGTGGCTTTACTTTGCTTGTTTCCCCAATTATATAACTACAGATGAACTTAGGGTTTATTGCAATTATGTGCTTTAACCCAAGAAGTTCATGTATCCTTTCTCCTTAGTTAATTCACCTATAATATTGCTAGGGTCCACTTATCAAGGAGATTGTCATTCATCATTTTAGTCCTTATCTTCAGGGTTATACAACTCTAGCTTCTTTGTGTTGCTACAAGGATTGTCTAACGAATGCTATTAATAAGCAACCTAACCTGACCACATGCTTAAGGCACCTATTCATTAGGATAGGTTAATGCTTCTTTCTAATATTCACAAGAGTACCTCTTAACTCTTCTTCATTGTTGCCTCAAATGGCAGTCGTGGTCCTCGAAACACCAAAATTTTTGCATAGCTAAAAAAAGTTTAACTTGAGTTGTCGCTATCTCAATTATCTTGTTTATTGTGCCTTCATCTTATGTCTAACTAGCTCGCTTGACTTGCCAAGTCAAGAACATACCTCGATGGATGATATTCTCTTAGTTACCCTCAGAGGTATTTTATTGTAGAATTAACTCCTCCTAGTTGATTTGATTAGGGCAATAATTGCATTTGGGTTCCAATTGAATGGTGACCTTATAAGTACTAATGATCTAAATTTCGTTTATTAAATACCGAGAACATTTATAATTTTAAAATTTTTGTAGCCTTTGGGGGCTTATTATGTCATAAACATTATGACTAATTAGTTTCAAATTTTAGGGCTTTTAGTGACCCTTGGAACCCCTTGAATTGATATATGTGGATCTGTTGATTTAGAAGAATTTTCACTTATGTTTCACTTTGTTATTTCTCAAGTTTCCACCTAGGTGTTATACTTCGAAGCCATAGTCTAGTTTGACTAAGTTATGAATGTAGCCCATGTTCACCAGTGTATGAACCTAGGGCTCTGATACCAAAATGTCATGCCCAAACTTTTGGGCAAAAACCCAAACAACAAATTTTTTGAAACACTTAATTATAAGCAACCTATGCTTAAATAGATGTGACAACTTAACAAGTTGTTCCAAGCGGAATCTTAAAATATAATAAAATGTTTTTCTAACATGAACGATGAATAGAATAAATTTATCTAGAAGCCTTAGGTTTCTATAAAACTCCTAGACGACAAAGTTAGGACATTCCTAACATAACCGATTTCGATATCTTCTATAATCAAACGAAACAAAATGATTTTTATAAGGACAATAATAAATTCACATCGAATATCCCTTTTATTACAGTTGCAAATTATAATTCTTAATTAGATCGACTTCTACTAATTAGGCATTAATATAATTACTTGATTCAATAATAACTATTTATCTCCTAACAAGTTTCCTCCATCCGTGATAATACCTCCTTCCTTTATAACTTGATTAAATCTTGCGTCTATAAATTAATTATTAATATGATTTTAAAGTAATAATATTAATTCATCTAGCAACTGAAAATTGAAGTGTCGAATGTTAAAATGTTAATTGCTATATTTAGTATAAGGTTCCATCTAGGTTAAATGAGTTCGCAAGATCAAGGTCTTGGACTTATTTTCGAATATAAATGATTCCACCACGATATCCTCTTCCAAGGAAATTATTATTATCTCACCAATTAATAAATATATAAATTCATTAAGCACAAATCTCTAAATTAGTTAACAAGAGATATTATTAATCTCAATTAATCTTTTAATTACATGAAGCATTAATTATATCAAATCTATTATTATTATTATTATTTGACTATTAACAACTTAATATTTAATGAGCGTTAACTATATTGTGTTTAAAATTCATTTAGAGGGTAAAATGACCTTTAATAGTATTTGCTTTATAACACTGGTTAATGTTGACCAAATAAATAATCCCTTAAGGTCAAAATACCAACAAGGCACTTATTAAATTTATGTTAATAAAACAATTACAACCCATTAATTTTCAACTCAATCTTACAATGATTGTATATATGTATATATACATACCTATATGCTTATGTATGGCATATATGTCACACACACACACACACACACACACACACACACACACACACACACACACACACACATATATAATTCCGACAATACCATATCTAAGTTTACTCTTATAAAGTCATATATATAAACATTTAAAATGTATATATATTTATAACTACTTAAATCCATACAATTTACAAATTTAAATTTAATCGATTAATACCCAAGTAAACATGGAATACCCTATTCAAAATACGAGTAGGGTTTCCCCCCTTTTTCTTCCTTCATTTCACTTGAACCACTTAATATTCATAACCCTAGATTTAAAGTTATATTTATCACATTTTTTTTTAATTTAAACTAATCTAAGTTTGCCCTAACCCGAAATTTGGGTTAGGGCATGTGTGTTTTGCAGGTTTGGAGGGGCCATTGCGAAGGAGGAGCCACAGGGTTTAATGGAGGTTGTGGGGCGCACAGAGGGCGACGGTGGTGATTGTGGGGGGCTCCCCACAGGAACAGCCACAGTCGTGCCTACGGGTCGTGGCCCACAGTGGCGGCCTTGGCTACCACTATGAGACATGGCCCGCAGCCCGGCTACGTCACCCATAGGGGGGTGAAGCTTCCCCGACTATGGGTTGCAGCCCACAGTGGCGGCTATGGCCGCCGCTAGGGGTCACCGCCCACAACACGGGGGGGGGGCGAGGCTCCCCTTTTTACTTATTATATTTTTTTAAAACATTCATTTAAACCCTTTTTTTTATATAAATATATTAATTTATTATATATATTAGATGCATGTGATATCTAGGGTTAACTTTACCATGCAAATATATATTATTATTATTTTGAACTTTTAAACAGATTAAATAAGATCATCAGATTTTAAAACAAATGTATTTCTTTATTTTTTTTAAAATATCATATAGCTAAAATTAGAGATAGACTCATCAACTTTAGATTTATTTTCTGCAATTAAGTAAAATGACAGAATTAAATAATTTTAAGCAGCAACTATATTAAATCAGAAAACATTGGAATAAATCTTAGAGATAGAAATGTTAATTTTAGATTTACTTTCTGCAATAAATCAAGGAAAAAAAATAACAGAATTTAATAAAATTTAACAACAACTACATTAGCCTAGAAATCATTTAAATTGACCTTAGAGATATGCATGTTAAATCTATTAAACCATGATATGTATTTTGGAAATAAATGATTAGAACTAAATGCAAAATTTTCTTTTACTAACATGCAAGCTTTCTACTTTACTCATTTCCCATTTTTTTTCAATATACATAAGGAGATAGAGTGAATCTTTATTTTTTAAACTAAAATGCATTCTACAAGTATTATTTCATTAACTATAGGGAACTTAATCCAAGATAACATTTCATTTTTGCAACAAAATAATAGTTAATAAAAATAGTGCATTTCTTTAAAGTGTATTTAAAACACAATATAGCCAACACTACAAATGGGTGAGATACCCAACTAGTCTCTCATTTCTTAAATGAGGACTTTAAATAAAATAGATACATTTTTATTTTTTTAAAGTAAATACGACATGCAACTTTTTATTTACATTTCTGCAACTGAAATATATAGCATCCCTTTTCTTAATATTTTTTTGCAAACCAAGAAAAAAATTAGCAACTCCTAGCTTGACTTTTTCTTTCCTTTCCAAGCAACCTGCAAATAAATCATAAGGCTTAACCATGGAGTGCTCACCTCCCAGCCTAGGCTTACTAGAAGCCACCCCCGAGCTTGGAGAACCAAGCCCTAGATAGGTTACAGACATGCAAACACAACAAGCAAGGGAAAAACATATAGCAAACACTTTCCCAACCAAGGCTACACTCCATCACAAAATGTGATGATTTTACATGGGTGGTAGTGGACCAAATACCTTGAGGAGACTGCAAGAATGGTAGATCACAATGCCACCTTATGAAAAACAAAGATATTTCATAAGTTCATTAACCCCACATTCCTTATGCCCCCCAAGGCATTTGTGCCATATTTTATCCCCTTATGACCCCCAAATGCACAAACCAGGCCATGCAGCAAGGGTCACATATACACCCCTTGAGTTCACTCTCATAAAGAGTCTCTCACTCAAGGGTTGTCAAAATTCTACCACCCGCAAGACCATCCTACTCTCCCAAGAGTAGAAGGCCTTGGTTACTCCCAAATCACAGGAAATGCATAAAAGAATAAAAGAAAGGTCGCATAATAATTTTTAACAAAAGAAAATACAAGTCAACAACTTTTTTCATTCAAACAACCTTTCCAACATAAACATGCAACTTTAAAAAAAAAAAAAAGAAGAGATGAACCAACCTTCAATCTGCCCAAAGGTTTGCTAGAAATAGTTTGAGGATGAGCAGCCCAAATCCACAAATCTTCCTTCTACACTTAGCCAAAATTATTCTTTCTTCAAAATTGCATGATCTCCAAAAATGGAGAGTGGGTGATTACCCACCAAATCTCTCATCCTTGCCTAAGAAGACCTCAGTGAGAGTTCTCACAGGTTTCTAAAACTAAAAAAGGAAAAAGTAAGAAAAAGATCAAAAAGGATCTTTCATCAAAAGGGAAGGTTATCTAACCTAGATAGCACCTTCTAATTTCAATTTTCGCTCACCTTAGGAAACTCACTTTTTTAGGTGACTAAACAGTCACATGGGAGTAGACACATGCCTAAAAATACTCCTAACCCATAGGTATACCTTATGGGCTTTAGGAAACACCTTTAAACTACCCCTAGGAGTCCATTTGACCCCTTATAAACCAATCTAAAGTTAACTTTCCAGTCAAACCTAAGTTGACCACTCCAAAGACTCTCTACCCAAGGAAATTTTAGAACCACATTCAAATGTTTGAAAAAAGCTATAGTTGAACAACTCCCTCCAAGAAACAAGTCAAAAATCAAGACATAAATCAACACATGTGTCAAGTGACATAATAAAATACATTATAAAATTACACATGAAATTTGTCTCTTGTTGGATTTACACAAATTAATAAATTTAATTTAACACACAAGCAACATTTACTTTCACAAATAAAATACGATACATACGGGGTGTTGTCTCTCCAAATAGACAACCCCTGCCTTTACGAACATACATAGATCTAGGTTTGGTTCTCCATAATATTTCCATGGTCACATGGATAATTTTCTTGCACATCTCAATTACACATTAGTAATTCCAAATAACCTCATATAAAATTAAGCACATGAATAAGAATACACATCAAACACTGCATACAATTTACATTTAAACAAATCGATATATCTTATATCCAAATAAATCCACACAAGCAATTATCATTATCCTCATAATTTTGATCCATACATAAGACATGCATCCTATTTCTATCATCATAGTAAGGTCCTGCAAATCCAATAATGACATACATCATCTCAAAGTTATCCTATTCTAGAATCATATAAAGTTATGTATCCATAACACATCAAAATGTACACCTCAAGGTGAAATTGTGAGATTTTGCCACGATCAAGAGGCAATGGAAAGCACAAATAAGAGAGACAAAATATATGATAGAAATAAACTGTATTCTATCAAGATGAAAATACTAATCAACTGGATCACCAAGCGTTACATACAATGAATATGAGCTTGCTTATATAGGCAAGGCTATATGGATATGTGAGCACAAAAACATGACATGTGGCTCTATAAGAAACAAGGGTAGGTAGGAAATAGGTGTGGGTACGTAGGAGAAACAATATAATATTCCACATGAGGTGGATCACCCACTGAATGTGGAGTGTAACAATAAGATCACACCATAAAAGGTGGATATTCTCCTACACACAACTATCCCAATGTGGCACAAACACCCAAGTGTCTCATACCCAAACTACTATGAAATGCATTTCCTAAGTAAACTTAAGTAAGGTGTAATAATATCCATGATGAATAATTATTTACACCAACACCCCCCCTTAAGTGCAACTTAGGGGAATGCACTAAAGTCTACAATTCAACTAAGAAATGCAAGATGAGTCTCGGCTATGAGGCCATGTTAGGTACCCATGTACAAATGCAAATGCATGAAAACCAATGCAAGGAAATCTCTCACAAAGCGGGGAAAGAGAGAAAAACCCAATGGGAAAAAACCCTCCCCCAAAAGAGAGATGAAAACTAGATACAAAGAACTCTCATAGAAGTATGTGAAGGACAAAACCCCATGTGAGGAAAAAGTCCCCCCCATATGAGAGAAGAAGAAGAGAGACTAGGAAGCCCCCCCTCAATCTGGAATCTGTACCAATGATAGAAGCTCGAAGATGAATGAAGAAACTTCTCCATGAACGTCGAACAACATTCCTCCCCTTAGGAAGAAACAAAACCAAAGGTGTATCCAAAAATTCACCCCAACCATGAAAGGAAGATGGAGAAAAAATACTCATGATGAAAGGAATCTCTGAAAACTGCTCAAGTGTCCCCATGTCGATGCTGAAGGTTACCCCCTCCAAAGGTGGTAAACTGTGCCACACTACTAAAAAAGGAACTCCAAGATCTAGTGGAGATGAATATAGAACAATGTCCAAAGACTCATATGTCTCCTCAAAAGATAAAGAGACCTCCTCCAAGTGTTGTACAAAAATATCCACAATCACGTCAACCTCTAAAGATTGATCATGTAGAGAATGCACAAGAGGGTCAGAGTGATCCCTCGCAACAATCAAAGAAGGATCATCTTCATCAAAGAGAAGATGAATGTCATCAATGGTGTCTCCCAAATCTACAATGTAGGAGTCCACAAACAAACCTACAATGTCTGTCAAGTAGGCATCCCAATCAACTAAAGCTGGAAGACAAGAAATATCCTGCTACACTGAATCATAAGAAGGCAAAACTGTCGCACTAGCTGCATCATCGGGTGCAATAGGTGGTGTGATATCAAGAGAAGGAGATGAAATGCAAGGCTCAAGAACAGGGTCACATGTGAGAATCCCCAAGTTCAAATGCCCAAAGTTCTCCTCAAAATCTAAATCATCAACATAGGAAGAACCAACCTTATCAATAGGACCAAAATCTGAAAAAGAGTACAACCGAGATGCATGATCAACCACCCTAGTCGCAATGATAGTTCCACTCTCCAAGTCTCTAATGATAACTGAATTAGGTGTGAACTCCACAGTTTTCCTAGTTGCCCCATGTGTGATTTGATAGATGGAAAGAAGATTATTTGTCAAGTGGGGTACACACAACACATCATTGAAGGACTTATTCCCAATGGCAATAGATCATTTCCCAATCACATCCATGTATGTATGATTGCCCATCAAAATCTGCGGCATGTGGCAAGGATCAAATGTAGAAAACATAGACTACGAAGATGCCATATGATGAGAAGCCCCTGAATCTAGAAGTCATCTCCCTGAATCATGACTTGTAGTAGCACAAAGAACTTGTCCCTTTCCTTTATCTGTCCCAAAAGAGTGATCTTTTCCTTTATCCTTGGAAGAAGAAGCCGATGTAGACATTCTAGAAGGTAGGTTGATTCTATTCTTCTCAAGAAGATTCTTCAACTCATCAATATCCTTCTTATAACAATCATATCCTGACTTCTTGCAATATCCACAAAAAAGATTATCCTTATATGATTTCCTCTTAGGTGAGAATGGTGAATCACCTTGTTGTGGAGAGGAAGATTGTGCTCCATCTTGTTGTAGTTTTGACTTAGGTTGCTTTTGATTCTTGCCTTTTCCTTGATTACTTTGATTCCCTTTGTTAGCCACCAAAGCTTGTGACTTTGAGGATTTTAGAATCCCCATCATGGTCAACTTAGATTGCTCAAGTATCAACATCTCTGTGAATGAATCAAATGAGGGAGAAGTGTATGAGAAACCTTGAGCTAACCTATGGGTGTGAAAGCTAGATACAAAGGCTGCATACTCTGAAGGAAGCTTGTCCAACAAGTTATAAACCAATTGAGCATCCTTTTTGTCAATTCCACAATCCTTTAGCTTTGCTCTTAGCTCAGTTGCTTTTGTAACATAATCTTGGATTGTATCAAAATCCTTGGGATCCAAAGTTGTGAGTTCACTATCAAGCTTGTAGCCCTTAATCTCATCAACTTGACCATACAATTTCTTAAAAATATCCCAAGCCTCTTTAATTTTTGTACACTTACCAATGTGAAAAATAAGGTCATCTGATACATACTTTCTAAGAGTTCCAAGTGCCATAGCATTCTTAGTAAGCCATTCAATTTGAGCATTAGGATCGGCCTTAGGATCAGGTGGTGCTATAATAGTTTCATTTACATAATGAATGAGTCCTTTTTTCCATTAGTTTACTCCATGCCTTAATTTTCCATGATACATAAATATGAAGAGTTAAAAATGGAAATTTAGGAGAACGCATAGCACCAAAATGAAAAAACACAAGATAGAGAGAGGCACAATCACACAAGACACCCCCCCAAATTACTCAATCAAGAAATCCCCCCAAAATGGTGATTTTGGCACTTTATACTTAGTGCATATACAATGGGCCACTTGAAAAACAAGGCAAAGTGGACTTCTGATTTCAATTTACATCTTCTCAAAATGAGATCTAAGAGACTTCAACAAATACTGCTAGTGATCTAAACTGAGATCCAAGTAAAATGCAAGTACCAAATATGGCAAAAATGGTCAAATACTGAAAGTATGATTTCTACTCAAAATCACTACAAACAGATGACAGATTATGAAAGTAGATGAAAAAATATGCACTTTCAAAAAAAATGGCACCTGAAAAGGAGTCCATATGAGCCGAAACGAAGCCTCCAAAGTTGTCAAAATAGAGATTTCACGATTTTCAAAAAACCTATATCCAAAAATCAGAAACCTCCTGCACCACTATAGAGATCACGCAATTCTACCCCAAAACAAAAAAAAAATTCTCGAAAAAACGAGTTCGAATGAGTGAGATATCGCTATTTGAAAATTGCCTGCAAAATTATAATTTCTGGAAAATTTCCGTCGTAGCATCAAACTTCAAATGCCTCTAGATTTGGCCTCCAAAATTTGATTTTGATGAAACAAAAGGCAAAACTGACTTTCTTGGACCTCCTAAATCCAATGGTGACCTCAAGTTTTGACCCATCAAGCTTCAATAAAAACCTGCAATAGAAATCTCCAAAATGCAAACCCCAAATAGCATCAAATTTCTCTCAATTGGCAAACCAATGACACTCTAATGGCTCTGATACCATGTGAGACATGGACCAGCTCTGATACCATGTGAGATTTTGCCAAGATCAAGAGGCAATGGAAAGCACAAATAAGAGAGACAAAATAATAGAAATAAACTGTATTCTATCAAGATGAAAATACTGATCAACTGGATCAACAAGCGTTACATACAATGAATATGAGCTTGCTTATATAGGCAAGGCTATATGGATATGTGAGCGCACAAACATGACATGTGGCTCAATAAGAAACAAGGGTAGGTAGGAAATAGGTGTGGGTAGGTAAGAGAAACAATATAATATTCCACATGAGGTGGATCACCCACTGAATGTGGAGTGTAACAACAAGATCACACCATAAAAGGTGGAAATTCTCCTACACATACTATCCCAATGTGGCACAAACACCCAAGTGTCTCATACCCAAACTACTATGAAATGCATTTCCTAAGTAAACTTAAGTAAGGTGTAATAATATCCATGATGATTAATTATTTACACCAACAAAAATGATTCCGTAACCTAGTTCAAATTACTTTTCTCACCAATCTATCCGTCTATCATAGCCCATCCTATTGAATTATAGCATTTATTAGTAGGGTCAACCATGGTCAACTGAGTTAACTAGAGCTTGATCGGGGAGGGGCTCTACAGATACTCAACTAGGTTCCAAATCTAAGCAGGCAGTCAAACCAGCAGAGGTTGCTACTGAAGAAGTGAAGAAGCCACAAGTTCACATATCCCCAATAACTTCTGACTTTGACCCTAAGGATAATGAGCCTCTGGCTTTCAGAAAGGTGCAAAGGAAGGATGTGGTAAAACCACTAGCAGAGCAACAAAAGCCAGAACCAAGGAGGAGACTTATCAAAAAGGCATCTCAGCCTACTGCACCTCCACCACTAGTAAGGAGGCCTATGGAGAAGAGAAAACCAGTCACACTGGCAACAACAAGAAAAAAGAAGAAGGGTGATGATACCGGATCTGGTAAGACAACAATGACCTGTGCTGAAATTATTGATGAAGTAACAAAATATGGGATATTAAAGAATTTATCAAAATATTATGAAGTTTTTGAAGAGAGTGAGAAAAATGAGTTAGAAGAAGCTATTGTATTGTATATAGATATCTATAAGAAGGCATTAGTTGAAATTTTGAAAGAGATGCCTTTATCTTTATACAATAAACTTGAAGCTAGGAGACTTGATGCTATCAAGAGGGATAAGGAAATCAAGGAAGTTGCACTTTTGGAACAATATGGCATTATAAATAATGAAGAGATGAAAAAATGTATAGATACTACTAATAGAACAATTTTTAGTAGTAAAAACTGGTAGATAAGTCTTATGATGGGTAGGGTGAATGAGGTGGTAAATGAGACAAGTAAGGGGTGGGCAAAATTCTTTCAGAAAAAAACCAAACTTTCTCACATCTTAGGAAGAATTTGCAATGGCAACATCCCGTACAATTCTTGACAAATCAAAAGGAAAAGGTATTTTAGGCAGTTCTACTCCAATTTTTGACACAATCACAACTTGCTGCAACTAAAGGCACACAGCCACAACCGGTAGTCATAAAGAGTGTATAGTTTATAACGGCACAAACCAATTTTGAGCAAGAGAGTGTACAGGACACTGGAAACACTATGGATAATACTCCACTGATAGTAACTAACACTGCACCAAGTGGCGAAGCCACCAGTGCAAAAGAGGTTGAGATGGACAAGGTTAAATCAACTAAGTCCATACCGAAAGGCAAAATAGATTCACCAGCAAGAGTCCTGGCAATTGACACTTCTCAGGTCAAGAATAAATTAGTTTTTGAGTTAAGTCCAATAGAACTAATGATGATGACCACTCAGAAATTGTTAAAGGAAGGAACTATAGACAAAGGGTTAATTGATCAATCAGTTTCTGTATTACACAAAATAATGCCCGACTATTAGATAGAGGATGGAGCAAGTCATTCTGGAAAGCTCAAAGATTTAACCGAACACATATCAAATAACTATCAATCCTTGAGACAGATTACAGACCAACAAGCTTTGGATAGTTTCTCTACTACAAAAAGAGCAACTTTTGATCAACTTATAGTAACTGGGAAGAAGAAGATAGAGGACAAACTTATCTCTATTGAGGTTTTCTTGAAATAATGCACTAATATTTACAGAGTATGTTGTAATATAGGAAGTCTAGCAACCAATGTAAATGATAGATTGAAAGAATTATATGGCAAAATGGCTACTATTGCTAATTCTTTTGATGGGCTAACTACACTAACTACATCTGTTGATGGACAATTTTTGTCCTTGGAGAACCAATTTTTTGCTTTTGAGAAAGAAAAAGATAAAATACAGAGGAGGGCAATAAATTTAAGAGGATTGGTGAGTCCAAGACTTGACTTTTTGGGTGTTCACAAGAGAGAATGCATGGACATGCTAGCTAAGCCCACACCGGTAGATACCCAGGAGAAGGAATCATTTGCCCACTTACTCAATGGACTTGCATTGGTATCAGACACTTTCAAATCAGGCTGGGACACATATCTTCAGTTGCTACAAAAGGCATACCCAGAAGTTATGAAGATGACTAAGTTTGAATGACTCTAACTGTATTCTTTCAGTTTTTTTATTCCTTCACTGGTCTTTGGCATTAATGTCAAAGGGGGCATATGTACATATGTGAAAAATATCAGGGAATATGTTATCAGTTGAAGTATGTTGCTCAGGGGGAGCACACCGGTAGGGAATCCATTTTTCACATGAGTGTTACCATCAATGCCAAAGGGGGAGATTATTGGCAATTAACACTTATTGGATTTATTTTGTTGTCATTGATGGCAACAAGATTAGATAGAAGGCAACAAGACTTGATGGAAGTCACAAACTGGCACTAGGAGGCATATACGGGCAGATACCGGCATTAGAAGCATTTAGGGCTACACCGGCACCGGCACCGGCATCGACACCTATATCAGTACTTCAAGAAAGCCGACATCAAGAAATATTTATTTTAGTAAATCATTTTGTAATTATTGTTGAGGCTGACATTGAATATTCTTTGTAAATTCATTGTAAGCCGGCATAAGGCATGTCATATGTAATAGGTATATAAGTCAGTCTGCTAGGTCACTTTAAGAGATGTAGAGATGGTATAGAGATAGACATATAGCAGAACTGTGGGATGCGAAATATATGTATGGAGATCATTTTTGTATGCAAACATTGTATCATGCAATGATCTATAGATATCTAGGAAAGCACTCTTGGAGGAGAAGTAATACTGGTAATAGTTCAAGACTGTGAACCAGTACAGAGCAGAACTAGAACCAGAACTCTATCTGGCATAGCAGATGTATTCTTGAGTTCATTTTCAGTAATTTACTTTGGCAGAAAGCTTGTAGTCAGTGAAGCTCTTTAGTGATGAGCAGTATGCCTTCCTGCAAGTGCAGGCCCCTATTTATGTAATATCTTTTCATATGACCAGTGAACTAATATTGTGGGTCACAAATCCCACCGTGGTTTTTCCTCATTGAGTTTTTCCATGTATAAATTCTATGTGTTATGGTGTTCATTTATGTGGATGGTTTATTTTCTTCTTGTTATATGCTTATTTGTTCACCGGTACATACATGCATGGTTTAGAAATTTAAAAATTGTTGATTCTGGCAAAACACTGATTCACCCCCCCCCCCCCGGGCCCCCTCTTAGTGTTCTCTTTCACACTTGGTAATGTACACCTATGATAAATTCACCCATCCCTCTTGGGGCTGAAAGTGTGTCATCCTTCATCAAGAATCTCTTTCACCTAGCAATAGGCTGAAGGATCGAATTCTTGTTCTCTTATTTGCTTTGCTCTAGAAGATGTTATATTTGTCTAAGATAACTTCTCTTGGAGGAAGATGTCTTTCGAACAAAGATCTCTTATCCTCCAAGGATCTCCTTTACACTTATAGCAAGATATCTCTTTTCAACTCTCTTGCTTGGATTTACGATATTGTTGCATAGCGGATATATTCTTTGTGATAAAGGTAGGTATCTTTGTTCTACTCTCCTTAAGATATTAACATCAACCTATGTTGACATCTTAAGGGGGGGGGTACCCACACTACTTCTTTGTACCATACTTATCTCATGCATTGTACAGTGGGACATTCTTGGAACCAGAGGGTGACCTCTTAGAGCAAGGTGTCATCACTTTTATTGTATAGTGGGACATTCTTAGAAATAGAGGGAAGCCTCTTAGAGAAAGATGTCGTCACTTTTCTCTTGTACAGTAGATCATTCTTAGAACCAAAGCATAGACTCTTAGAGTGAGATGACACTACTTTTTCTAGTACAGTGGGTCATTCTTGGAACCAGAGCACAGACTCTTAGAGCGAGATGTCTTCACTTCTTCTTTTCTTGTATAGTGGGTCATTCTTGGAACCAGAGAATAGACTCGTAGAGTGAGATGATGCCACTTTTCTCTCATGCAGGGTGATTATTCTCTCTTTGAGAGATATATCACGCCTTTCTTGACATTTGTACTATACATCTTATACAAGTTGTAGTGTACTCAGGCATAGACTCCTATGAGGCACTTCGAACCTCACTTGCACACACATGCGCTTGAGGTTAGGTGGAACTAACGATGTTCCCACTCTCCTCCCTTACATAGATCACCAGAACAGACTTTGGGGGATAAATTTCCATGTCCTTCTCTCTATGGATCACCTAGTTTTAGGGGCCAGATGTCCATGGTTTCTCTTTTGTTTGCCTTTCTTCTCATGGATCACCAAAGTGTGTATTCATTTCCTCTCTCTCCTTCCTCTCATGAACCCATAGTTTTGCTATTGATGGTTCATGGATGATTTTAGATTTTCTCTTTATGTGATCCCTTGTGTTTATGTGATGGCATTGGTCTTTGTGTCCTGATTACTTATTGAGACATCTGAGTATCGAGGTCTCTTCAGCTAGTTGGTTTGTCGTCTTGTATCTTTTTTTTGTCGTGTGTCTTTTGCACTTTGTTTTTGTTTTATGTGTCTTGTTCCTTTTTGTTTTGTGTGCTCTTGCACATGTTTGAGTGAGTTAAGACCCTAGGATTGGGGGCTTTTGTTCCTCAAGATTAGTGGCATCTTATACTCCTTATTGTATTGCTTAGCATCTCTCATCTTCATCTCTATATTTCTTCTACTTTATCGACAATATTAGTGTAAGTCGTACTCCCACTAAAGTGGAGGCTAAATGTAGTGTCATAAATTGTGACCCTAGCAATTTTAACCATATTTGAGGTCCTCACCTTGGCGACGACACCCTCCTTTCTGACCAAGACCTCTTTCTACATTTTCACCCCTTGACCCCTTCATGTGTGAGCCTTGAGATAGCCTCAGGACCCTGTACGGGCCCCAAGATAGGGCAAGATAGGGGCATGGTGCCCTTGTCCCCCTTGGACAGGGGTGTGGTGCCCCTGTCCCACCCTCTTAAGGTGGCCCCAAGATAGGTCCCCCTGACCCTATCTACACTTCAGGATCCCAAATCTCCCCAATGTCAGCCTTTGGTGAGATGAATTAATCTTCTAAGGAATGTATAAAAAGAGAATTTGTCTTCTCATTTGCAAGGAGAAGGAAATTCAAGTGGAAGGTCTTTATTATCGTCATCAAGCATTCATCAAGTATTCTGTATTCATGTGTCTTCTTCATTCATCCATTGGAGCAACATTACAACATTCATTTGCAAGCATGTATGTATGTTAGGGTTTTGTCATGTTACATGCCATTTCATGCAACACTTGTGATTACATTCAAGAAGCAAAGCAATCATCATCGACAAATTGCAGATCTACAAGGTATACATTTTCATTGTTTACATTCAAGCCTTTAAAATTACTTTCTTTCAAGGTTGATTCCTCAACTGGGGTTTGACTAAGGCAAACCCCTATCCGCAACTCTTCTTCCCCTCTTTTCTATGTGTAGGTTGCAGGTACGCAACTGTAATTGGAAGTTTGGGCTTCATTTGCAAAGACGGAATAAACCTTTTCATTTCATGGATTTTGTGGAGGACCATGTACACTATCGCCACGGTCCCGATGACTTTTTTCCAAATTTGCAGGGAAGATTTGTATCAGTCTAATCAGCTCAGATTCGAATTTATAGCGCGATCCCAAACCGATAGCTCCTCATTTCACTCAATTTCTCTCTTTGTTCCACATAGTCAACAAGTCAACTTTCCTATTTACAAAAGAGGGAAAAACATACTTCAACCCTTGAAATCCACTCAGAATTCACATCCTTGCTTCTCTTGGATTTGGATCTAGTGGATTCAGCCCCTCTTTTGAATGTAAAGTTCCTCCAAGTGAAAATCATCCTAGTGAATTCCTTTCTCTCTCATAGGTGGGGAGTCACTAGGGCACAATTTTCCACTTTACAAATATATATTCTCATCAATGAAATCCAGAGTTTATATTATGTTCTTCAAGGTTAAATTATCTTGGATTTATTTCTTTGTGATCGGAGAATATAAAACCTTAAACTAAACAAATTGAAAGGAAAATAACTAAAAGGGAACAAATGTTTTTGGATCTTTTGAATTTAAAAGATGCCATCAAAACTCTAACCTCAAAGATCATTCAGACCAGTTCCTTCTAGGGAAATAGAGTCCAATCAGAACACTATCGTCTACAAACTTTCCACATATGTTTTCAATCTAAGTGCTAATTGATCCAATGTATTATATTAAACTTCCCATTTCTACTTAAATGTAATTATTCCTTGAGATCCTTAATATCACATTCAATCCCTTGTATCTTGGCTATAGCCTTTTAACCATTTCCTTGGAATACAGAAAAAACCAAGACACACATTATATTACAAAGGTGAAACCTTTAACCCTTTCTTAATCATTTTCATAACAAAAATTAGACAATCACATCAAATAGACCCAAACTCCTTTTTCATTATTTGATATGAAAATATGCTTTACAATTGTAGAGTGATATGCTTGTCTTTCCACTATCAACACCCGATCAAAACACTACATTGAGCTCTCTTAGAGATCAAAATTCAAAGGCTAAGAAGAAGTACAATGGCTTTAAATTCCCTTTTATAGAAGAAAGGGAGCAAACAAGCTTCAAGCCAATTGTACAAGTGTCAATTATCCATTTGACATACATTAATGAACATCATTACTAAGAATTAGGAGGTGAGAAGATACAAGAGGATCAAATTGGAAACAAGTCAAAGAGAGAAGGAAGAATATTCTTTCTATTACAACTTGTTGACCAAAGTCCACCCTCAGAATATAACATTGGTTGTTGCTTGTTGATAATAAACATGTATGCCTTGAATTTTCCCAAAATAGCATGCTGACTCTTTATTCAAAATTTAGTCTTCTCCATATTTTTCATCCCATTTGGAAAATTCAAGCCATGGATACTTCAACACTACATCCAACTTCTCAAGGTAGCTAGTAATTTTGAATCTACGACTGACCTTGAATCTATCTGATAATTCTCACATATGACTTTAAAGCATAAAGTTCATCTAACAACTGATTCAACTTCTCCACATTCAGTTTATTTTCTTTGTACACATTTGAAATTTCCTTTGATAATAATGGATTGAATTTTGACTTCTATTGATCCAATGATTTTTGGAGTTCCATGATCATCCTTTATGTTAGGAGACACTTTGCACTCCATTTGATCAATGATCTTCAACTTCTGCTCTAATTATAATTTTGGCCTCAATGATGATGCTATTGTTGGCAAGAGACACTGCACAGGTTATTCGGTGTTGTCATTGATGGCAACCCAAGTCAGTGCATCCATCTGCATTGTTGTATGTGATCCTACTGGAAGTTAGATTCAATATTGATTCAAGTTCGGCAAGCTAGAACATAGCATTTGATAGTGTTGTGCATTTTGGTTGATACATATTTTTTGGTTATCATCTTGTGTTGTGAATCTGGTTGTAGGTTGATAGATGTCTAGACAACCTTATTCCAGAGTTTTAGCCTCCGATAATGAGTAGTGTTCAAGTTATAAACTCTGGTGTATCAGTTTTCAATTTACCAGTGCAGGGCAGCCGACGTGTGTAGATAATCCTTATGTGGATTATGTGGATCAATTTTGGTGATAAGTTTTGTTGTCCATGTGCTTATTCTGAAGGTTATGGTAGCGTGTGGACAATTGTTTTGCTCCACACTAGTATTTTGATTTCAGATTTAGCCAACAATATGTACACGTTTCATAATATGCTAAGTGTTCTTGAAGCTGACATGTGGTTGATCTAATATCTTATTGCGAATATATAAGCGATGTATTTGATCATTTCAATGTGTGTGGTGAATGAAGAAGGTGTTGGTGATAGATTGTACGTAGTTGCACATGCACAAATCAGAGATTGATGCTCTGGATCAGAGAAAAATAGTGGAACATAGCAATATAAGGCAGAATATGAAAAGTTTGTGTAATGTGCTTAACCAGATTTATATCCAAGCATTTGTAGATGCTATTATTTAGTTCATATAGATCAGTAATCTTATGTAATTGATTTGTAAGACAGTGATTCTTCCTAGGGTTGTAACCCTTCTTTTCTTGAGTAGTAAGCTCTAGGCACTATGCCTGAATGCATGTGCATTCCATTGTAAAACTTTATATTTGAGTATACTCATTTGTGGGTCTCATCCCCACCATGCTTTTTTCCTTGACTAGGTTTTCCATGTATAAAATCTTTGTGTTATGGTGTTGTGGTTGATTTTTTTGTGTTCTTGCATCTTTATTTTGGTTCAATGTATTACATGGTTGAAAGAACAGATTAATAAGGTTAAAAATTATTGAACACTGATTCACGCCCCTCTCAATGTTCCTTATTTCCAACAATTGGTATCAAAGCCTAGCTCCTTGGAAGAATTTTAATAGCTTGAGGAGGATCTGGAAAGGTGGTGCAATGGATTTTGATGGCCTTCCACATTAGATTCTTGTTGCACTTGATGATCTTGATCAATCCAAAGTTGTGATGAATAATGATGAACAGTAAATACCCAACAGATACTGAGAGGGGGCGTGAATTAGTATAGACAAAAACTTTCTTTAACAACTTAAACTGCAAAGACTGCACTAACTGGTAAACAACGTCAGTGATCTAAATCAAGGCAATACTAGTAAAACACAGTGACTGTAAGAGTCATAAACCGGTAACACTTAGATCTTCACAAAACCTAATATCTCATTTCCACTTCACCCATATGCTTAAACAAGTAATACATCAGAAATATAATGACCATTGGATCAACTTACATTACTGCTTAACAGAAAACACTAAAACATCATATGAAAAAGCATCACACATGACACACTTATTTTTCACGTGGAAACCCAACTGGGAAAAACCACGGTGGGGATGAATACCCACAAGTTGTTCTTGAACTCTTCTGAAGTTCGCTCTGTTAGGAGCCTGGTCTAGTTAAAGACTTTACAACAGGTTCTGCTAGGAACCGATCTTGCTAGGGATCACCTAGTTAAGGGATGGCTAAATACCCGATTAGAGGTTAAAACCCTGTTAAAGATTACCTTGTCAGAGGATTTAAAGAACTCAATGATTTTGAGTCACCCTGTTAAAGGTTTTACAAAAATCTTGTTAAAGCTACTCGGTAAAGGGATTTTCCATCTGCTAAAATGGTTAGAAGTCAAAAGGTAATACACTGATTTGATAACAACACTTAATGCCAAGGTAGATCCACTTTAGTTCCTTTACATCTGCAATCACACTTTATAGATCTCTACTCACTACTCCGGTCTAGAAAGAATTACTTCACACACATTCACTTTCCAACAACTTCAAATGAGAATCATCATCAACCTTATAGACAAGGATTAGGTCAGTAGCCAAAACCTAAAACCCTAAGCATCTAGGTTAACAATATAGTCGGTCCAATCCTTACCGTTTAATCACATTACATAGGGTAAAACAATCTTGAACAAATCTCAAGATGTTCTCCATCGTTCGTTCTTCACCGCTTCTAGAAGCTGATAATCCATCATGCGCTTTCCATCGTTTACTAAGATTTTGCACATTCCCGAGGTAGATAGAATCAATCTTCTTCATGCAAGATCCTCAAGGAAATCCTTTACGCGCACAAGGTTGACATGGCAACACAATCTGATCTCCATTTCAATGCTAACTCATCACAGGATGTCGTCGGTCAAATCACACAGACTTAGAATGCATCAACTGGAAACCCTGAAGCTAAGACTACCAACCGGTAGTCATATCAAATGAAACCCTGATACAAACTTTGCATATACCATTTCACATTCCAACATATCAGTTCACCTTTTCACATATACCGGTTCATACTATCATACCAGTTCTCTTACTAGTTTGCATACTTCAATATACCGGTTCACACTTCAGCATATTGTTTGCATACTTCAATATACCGATTCGTACTTCAGCATATTGACATCAATGACAATATACAATCCCATTATGTCATCAAACTCTACACATATGCCAACAAATTGAAGTTTGAGAATCGAAAGCAAATCTTAAGGATGCTGAGAATTTCATTCAGTCATTGAAGGAGGAACTGAATAAGTCTAGGGAAAGGAGAAACGGACTTGTTGATCAGCTAAAGAAAAAACAAAGCCAAAGCATAGATGATGGTCCCTTGAATCAAGCTTTGAAGGAGAAAATAGAAGAATGTGAGAAGCTTGCTAGAGATAATGTTGTCTAGAAAAATAAGATAGAATATATAGTAATGAGGTTGACAAAGGAGATTGAGGGAAGGAAAAAGAATGAAGAGAACCTTAATTTGTCATTGAAGGAAAGATCTGATAAATGTTGTAGAATCAATTATGAAAATGATTAGCTAAAGCTTGAATTGAAACAATCCAAAAACAATGAAGAAGAGCTTGAAAGGAAGATTGTCATTCTTAGGGATGAACTTGCTATTGCAAATGAGTACAAGGAAAAGTTTAAGATTAGCTCAGCTAAACTTGATGTGTTGTTGCAAAGTCAGAAGAATGAAGATGACAAGTGAGGTCTTGGATATGAGAAAGGAGAAAGCTATGGATATGGTCAAAGCAATCATGTCATAACATCAAAATAAAAAAGATAAAAGGTCTTTGGTAAGGAAACCTAATGCTCAAAATCTCAATGGTAATTGTTTTGTTTGAAATAAATTTGGTCATAAGGCTAGTCAATAGAGAAATAGGATGAATCAGAATGGTCCATCTTTCTCTGGTCAGTGTTTCAATTGCAATAAGTATGGTCATAGATCAAGTGAATGTAGAAGTATGATAAATAACTCTTTCAATAGAAGGAATGTTTGATGAACATTATACTTGTGGTAGTTTGGTGACATTGCTAATCAGTCCATATCAAGGGGAAATCAAGTGAATTACAAGCCTAGACAGAGAAATGTTGTGTGCTATAATTGCAACAAATCCAGACACATTGCAAAATTTTGTAGAAGAAAAAATGTGGACAAGAAGGGTCTAACAGACAATAACAAGAATGTGTAGACAGATGATAAGGGAAAAGTTAAAGTGGATGAGATCAAGAATCAAATGAAGAATACATGGGTGAAAAAGAGTGATGACTATGTAGGAAGTGGATCCGCACCTAAATCCGGTGTTGTAAATTCCTCTAGGAATTAGTTTAAGGCCTCTAGCCTAGTGGGAGTTTTCAAGAAAATCTTTTCCTCTCCCACTAGAAGTTGATTCATCGAAATACGGTAGATTGCCAATAGTTGCATTGATGTATTGCAAATCATCTAGAAGAATTTCTAGAAGTATTTGATCGAAATTGGAGATCCACAGGAGAATTCTCGTGACTTTCTATGATAGCAGGGTGTCTGAAAGAGTTAGGGCAAGTGCATTTATTACATTAAAAAGTTATAAGTGTGAATGATAAAAGGAGACCTTTACCTTTCATTTGTCACTTTGCATTCTCTAAGAGAGAGTAGAAGTGAGCCATGTGAGAATATTTCTGAGTGATCAAAGTGTGAAGGTGATTCAGCATGAAAACCCTAATTCAACGAAGTAAGGTATTTATTTGTGAAGTTTGTTAATTTGAAATTTTCTTCAATGGTTATTGGATACAAGGTTTATCACTCCAACTAGGAAAAATTGGTGTTTGGTACTACTATATATGTTGCATATCAGATGGTGAAGGAGAACAAGGAGTATGATCTGTGTGAGATACTTCGGATCCAATTGATAGAGAATTTGAATAGCATCAAGAAGGACAAGAAAAATACTTTCAACTTTGGTACCTTGATCCTATGTATATTCTTCTATTTTATGAATGAAGTTCCAAGTATTGATAATATTCAATGGGCTAGTGATAGACTGGTGGTAGTCTAGATCAGATATCTTTTGTACAACATTAGAGACAGCAAGGCCTGACGAACTACACTTTGGGGATATTTCAAGAACTTCCAGAGCATGATGTAGGCTAGGGAAAGGATCCCTAAATCGCTTGTAGAAAAATACAAAGATACAATATGCTTCATGGTAGAGATTGATCAATGCCTAATGGAAGCAGTTGAACCTAGGACTATATGGATAATGCCCATGGGGTATGAGGTTGATGAGAAGATATTGGAGGTGTATGCTCAACAATTGTTAAGTAAGTTTGTTGATGCTTCAGAAGAAATGTTTGGTACATTTGTTGAGAAGGACTTGCAATTGCATAGGCAATTCAAGAAGCCAAAAATGGTAAGGAAGGTCAGAAAGGAGGTGGAGAAATATGAAGAGAGAATTGGCATTATTGCTGAAGCAGTCAAGGAGGAAAGGAAAAGGAATATGCTAGATACAAAGGAGCCATTCAAGGTTAAGAAAGATAATCCAGAATCCTCCTCTGCAAAACCAAGGCAATCTAGGATCTTTGCACCCTCCTTCAGTTCCCAAAATCTGGCCAATTTTGTGAAATATGAAGCCAAATCATCCAACAAAGGAGAGAAGAAGAAGAAATATAAGGGTAAAAGGGTATATGTTACTATCAATGACGATGAAGAGACTGGGTCCAATGAGGTTGTGAAGGAGATAAAGTTCAAGGGCACCAAAATATCAAAAGTCTCTAAGGACAAGCCCTTCGGTGGAGAGAAAGAAAGCAAGAAGATGAAACTAGATCCATCTGGTATCTCTGTTGTAGATGTTGAGAAAGCTCTCATTGTTCAAGGTAATCTCAAGCCACTCTCTAAATGTTATGATGAATTTGATGAAACCAGTCATAAAGCTTTAGAAGAAGCCACTATTAAGTACTTAAATATATTCAATAGGGCTCTTGTTAAGATTATGTCTGAGATTCCTAAAAGCCTATATGATGTATTAGAAATGAGAAGATTGGGTGATAAGGAGGAATATATCAAACTTAGAGAGCATGCCTTGATAAATATTTTTCCTATGATCTCAATAGAAGAGGTGAATATAATTCTCAAAGAAACCAAGAGTGGGTTTAGAAGCAAGACCAGGATAAATAATTTAATGATTGGGGAGACTGAGGAAGTAATTGTAGAATCAAAGAAGATTTTCAAATCAGACCTGCTAAGGATCAATTTTGATGTTGTCTTAGAAGAGGCTCCTATTAGTGGTGACTCATCTATTCCATAAGCTCATGGAATGCAATCTAAAGATGAACAAGTTTAGGTTAATGTTCCGTCTATTCCGAAAGAGGGAGATGTGAACAAAAGTGGCGAGGAATTAGTGAAAGTAGACGCAGTTGAGGATACTCAGAATCCTTTGGTATAATCAGCTAAGACATCTATGAATGAAGTCCCATATAGTGGAGAAGCAGTGAAGGTGGCAGAAGTTAAGAATGAACCAGTCACAGAAGCAAGAGACATTGCAGAGGCATTGAAGGTATTTTTGGAGAAGGACAAGAAAGAACTAGATGATCTTGAGTTGGTCAAAGGGTCTATCAATAGATGGCCACTCTTTCTCCCATCCAGAAATTGCAGCTAGCATCATTTTCTTATGCCAAAGAAAGCGAGGAGATGTTGAAGTCTCATATTGAGGACATTGAGCTACTTACTCTTGCATCCGATGTCTTGGAAAAGATCATGCCTTCATATGTCAAGGACACATCAGATACTCCCTTCGGTTAGTTGAAAAGTCTAATAAATTTCGTAAGTATTAATTTTGAATCACTTGAGAAGTCAGTTGAGATTAAGGTCCGAAATGAATTTGATGCCAAGAGGTTGGGTTCATTGAAAAGTATTATTACAAATGATATAATCTTGTTAAACACCTGCATGAAGAGTATTCAAAATGTTTTATCAGAAGGAGGCAATGTCTACAAGTTATGTCTATTATTTTTTATTTACTAAGGACACTGAGAAGCAAATAAAAGAGAATGAGAAGCTATTGGTAGGTATATCCCAATCCTTTGATCCCTTGACTATTTCAGTGGCCAGTCAAGAAGGTCAATTTATTTCATTGTTTGGCAAGATCAAGAATTTGATGTGTGAAAAGGATAGGATTGTTGGTAGAGTCAGTGAACTTCAGAGCCTAATTGGTCCCTGTAGACACCTAAAATTAATATTTAATTAATTTAAGCTTGTCAACATAATTAATTGATTTAATTGTGTTATCCTTATTCCTCCCAGTATTAATTAAATCTAATTTAATTAATCCTATCACTATTTTCTATTAATTAATTTATCAAATAAATTAATTATTTCCCCTATTCTCCTAGAGTCCCCTCCAATAATTATTTCTTATAAACCCACTCAATTAATTAATTTTAATTAATTAACCTAGTCATGTGATTCCTACAAATCATTTTTCCTAATCCCCACTTAACCTGATTAATCCTTCTAGAATATCTCATAATCATGCTTATCATTATCCTTCAATTTTATATTCCCACTCATGTCACATCAACATTGGGCCTCTCAAAGAAATTCAAATTTCTTTGAATCCCTCCATGCATCCTTTATTTTGGAATTTTTAATTCCTCATTTTGAAACTCATATTTCCTTTCCCCCCTCTTCTCAAAGAATTTAATATTCCTGTTTATTTTCCCAAGGCACCCTTGATCCATGCCTTCTATCTTAAATCAATATCATCCCTCCATAACCAAATCAATATTGGCCCTTCATTGACCTACTCCAATCTATAAATTGGAGCCTCATTTCCTCACAAAAGGATCGACTTCCTCTATAGCATTCTCATGCTGCCGATTCTCTCTTCTATTCTCCTCTATCATACCCCCATCATGTCCTCATAATCCTTTAATCCATTAGTCCAAATCTATCTGAATCCATCAATAATCCATAAACTCAAATCCATAATCCCAATCTTGTTGAGCAAAGGAGAGAAATCCACATCTATATCAAGAAAGGAGCACATTTAGTGGAGCATCACAAGGGTACATCTTCCACTTCATCCATAGCTAAATCCGAAGGAGAAGGTAGAATTAACAACGTATAAGTGGTTTGTTTAATTTTTTAGGTTTTCTTTGGATTATAACCATTAAATCTTACCTTGCTACGTTTTCCCCTCTTCATTTTGGCATGCCTAATGGGACCCACATCCCTAGAATTTAATCTTCTTTTGGATTTTTTGTGAGTTTTTTCTCGCAGGTGTCAGAACAGTGTGAGCGACTGCAAACTAGTGCAACCGCCATGGGATCAGTGCATGGGATTGGAGTTTGAAAATTTTAATCCGCTTTTTTTTTTGCATGTCTATAGAATAGGGTGAGCATCATGGGAACAACGTGTATGCCTGCAACATCATCTTTTTCCTTCTCCTCTCTCCTATTCTTCCACCTTCTATTTTTATTCCAGAATTAGTACTTAAAAACACACTAAAAAAGCTAAAAAACTTTTTTTTTTAAATAAAAAAAAAAATTGTTAGTTTTCAAATCTAACTCTCTTTTTTATTTGGGAACTGTCGCTTCAGCATGAGTGCTCTACGAATAGCGTGGGCACTCCGATAGAATCCTTCCCATTTTTTTTGAATTTTCAAAATTTTAATTTTTTGGTTGTGCTAACTTTCTACAGCGTGAGCACACATGCTTCAGCACAACCGCCATTAGAATAGTGCATCTGCCTCAAGTATATTCTACATTTTTTTTTTAATTTTGTACTTACTTGCATTTTCCATTTTTCTCTTTTCGACCCCTTGCAGCGCATACACAGGCGTTTTAGCACCTGTGTAGGCGCTTCAGAGCGGGTGTCTGCAGAACAACACGAGCGTTGTTTCTATAGAATTTTATTTATTAACCAGATTTTTTAGTTTTACAGGTCCTTCCTGAGTGGTCCAAGACATAATAAAAAACTACTAATCTGATATTTTGCAGGTTGCCTAAGGAAATCCAACCAAACATTGTGTTTTTCTTAATCTTTTTATTCTAGGCACCTAGACCTAATTAGGGGTAAAAGAACTCTTTCTTTTTTTTTTAGGAAAGTGTAGAGGTAGGAGAGTATTCTCTTGTCTACATAGACAATCAGAAATCCAAACCCTCGAATCTTTTCTTGTTTGCTTGCACATTTTTATAGTTAGCGGGCCCGTCCTCCCGATTTGGTGAGAGGGGAATGACCCAAGTGAGTATGGCTAAAACCCAAGCATTCCAACTCGCTATAACAAATAGGCCTCTTGGGATGAAAATTCTGGAGGACAAAGATATTTGAGAGATCACTCTCATATTGAGAACTTTGTAGGGCCCCTTGAGGTCTCAATCATGCTTATGTGACTACATCTTTCTTAGTAATTTGTAGGGATATAGGCCTCAATCGCTCTTGTGCGACTACAAGGAGTAGTCTTAGAACAAAAATCCATACTAAAAAACCTAGGAATAGAAACCACTTGATTCACCTTTGAAAGGTGGATAATCTTTGTACAAGGGAGATAGTAACTCCCCCAAGAGACTTTTCATTTCATGCCCCCATTAGAGTTTGGAGTCGGCTAATACGGCATTGAGAATCCATTGCGTGAGACTCAACAACCGTATTTTGATTAGCTATAGGTGTGTACCTGAGTCAACAAGCAAAGGTCTTCCTCCTCATCCAACTTCCTAGGATAGCACGTTGTGTTTGGATTCTCTATGTGCATCAATGGCCAACATGTATTCATTACTTGATATCTCTTTCCAAGTCCATCATTCCTCCAACCAATCAATCCTCCCTCTTTCCAAATTCTATCTTGTCATCATCAAATCTCTAATCCATTTCTATCCAATCCAATTCAAATCCTAATCCAATCCAATTTAATCCAATCCAATTCAATTCAATCCAATCCAATCAAGTCCTAATCCAAGGACCAATCCAATCAAATCAAGTCCTAATCCAAGGACCCTCCAACCAAATCAAGTCCAATCCAAATCAAATCAAATCCAAATCTAATCAAATCTAATCCATTATCATTTGAAGCCAATTCCTAATCCTCATCTTCATTTAACATCATCTTCATCATCTTTCTCCTCCAAAACATATTCATCCAATTCCAATCTGATCCCTCATTCTCAACGTGGCTACCCATAATTTCAAAGCTTGGTATGAGAAGATGCTCATGGAAGTTCACAAACAACCTCAACCTTCCTACCAAGTCAATCCCATAACATCCCATCCATTTCATCTCAATACACTATATGCAATCCCAATCTATATCATATCTCTTACCCTTCCTCTACCTTTGACAAGGGAAATCCATCTTATTCCCCATTTATTCTCCATATTATCCCTCATCCACATATATACCTCCATCTCCCCTCCCATCCATATCACAATCCCCATCCTTTACAACACATTCATTACCTCTACTCCCCATCCAAATCTTTTACTCCATAACCCTCCAAGCATTAATCCTAATTCCCCAATCCATTATCCCAATCCTCCATCTAATCCTAATCCTCCAAAATTCGTATTATCCACATCCTCCAAGTCCATCCTCCATAATCTTATCCAAGACGTGCTAGCAAAGGAGACAAAATCCCCACCTCAAAACAAAGTTGCCAAATCTCCTCAAGTCCTCCATCCACCCTAATCACCTCCACCTCAAAACAAATCCTAATCCTCTGCACTTCATGATACCCCCATTCCTCCATCAATTCACATCGAATCTTCCATATCATCCTCCATCACACAATCCCCACAAATCCAAACATGTCAAACGCTTATTCCAAATCATGCTAGCATAGAATCCTCTCCATCTCATGTTGCATCTCCCTCCACTCCATCTAATGATCCCATCCCCTCCACTTCCTCTCATGATCATATGATTCCTCCATCCAATCCTCTCCCTCCATCACATGATCCAATCACCCCTCCCACTCCATCTCATGGTACCCTCCCTAATCAAGATCAAAGTATCCCTTCATCTCCATGCCATGATCACAATCCATCTAAATATCCTAATCTTCCTTGCACATCTCATTCCCCTCAAAATGGACTCGCATCTTATTTCCAAAATAATAAGGGTCCTCAAGCTAATGCTCAAGATGTTTTTACATCCTCTATTCCTCCTAAATCCAAAAGTCCTTCATGCAAATCAAAATCCCACCATCCCTCATCTTCCATATCCATTTTGGGACCCTATGTTCCAAAGCTAAATCCTCCATTCCTTCCATCCATTTTGGGTCCTTATACCCCTCCATCCTCTGCCCCATCACCTCAAATAATCCCTAAGAAAGATCAATAAAGGCACACATCATTGAACGCCTCCCAAATATCTCCTTCCATCATCCCACCATCCATAAAATCCCTAAAAAATACATCCTCATGCACAATTACCATTTCTATTGGAAGCAATTTGGATGCCCAATCTAAAAAGCATAAAGCTCAAAATCCACAAAAATCAAAGGATCAACATGTCCCCTCAAAACGACATGCTCAAAAGAAAAATATGATCCAAAAGAAGGAAAAATAAAAAAGGCCACAAAGGTCCCAAAAGAAAAAATCAAAAACTATGTGGATTCCCAAACTACTCAAAGAAGCAATGCATCTCAAAGTAAAATCCAAATTGACATCCAAACTAGCTAATCCAAAAGCTCCATCCATTCATAAGTCCTCCAATCCTCCATCTAATACTCCTCCATCTTCAAAATTCATTTTGGGTCCTTATGTCCCAAAATCCACCATCCCAACTCCATCATCCCCTTCTTCTATTTTGGGTCTTCATGTCCCAAAATTCAATCTTTATCCTCCATCTAATTCAAAACACTCTCCTCAAATTCTCCACCACGCTTCAAGGTGTGTGTCAATGTTGATCTTCTACAAATTTTTCAGAACCCCATCCATTATCCACCATCCATTTTTCACAATCCCATTACATTAGTCCAATCCTTTGCAAATCCTATCTTCTGATCATTATTTATTTCATCTCCCCAATTATTTTTACCAACATCTATGAGCATACCTCCAGTTCAAAGAAATACTAAGGGATACCATCGATGGAGCTAGATGCTTGAGTCCTCCCTTCCTCCTTCATGCATCCACTATCTTCCATATCCACTCATCCTCATCCTTATCCGTCCAAACTATTCCAAAAATTCCAAAAAAATCAAGAAAAATACAAAAAAAAAAAGAAAAGAAAAGAAAAGCAAAAAATCAAAATCAGAAAAAGTAAAGAAAAAATCATTTCATCCAATGGTGGAAACCACTTCTTGTGGTGCCTTGGGTAAGTACCATGATGAAAACTTGGCAAACAAGCATCACGTGTAATCCCCCCTCTTGCACTCTACAATTGGGGGCAAGGTTCATCCGTGCAATCGACCCATCCATCCGCATCCTATCTAAGTCCATTCTCCTTTCCTATCTTTGGTATTAACTATCATATCCATATCCTCCATCTCATATCCCTCATCTTATCAAAATGAATCCTCCATTCTTATCTTTGGTCTTGATCATATAGAAGCAAAATAATTTATATGCATGCATGCTTTGGAAAACACAAGCCTTAATAACTCTGCCATCCATATCCATTACACATTATCTTTCCACCTCACACATTATTATCCACCATCCTTACATCCTTAATTCCACTACCCTTAGTGGGACATTTTCCTCCTTTGCAACATAGTCCTTGGGTCTCCATCACCCTACCCTCTATTCCTTCATATCTTATACATATCCATCCACTCAATCCATCTGTCTCCTATCCAAACAATATCTCCATCCATCCATCCATCCTTTTACAAATCCTTGGTTCTCCCTTGCCATTGGTTCTCCCTTGTCATTGGTTCCATTCAATCAAATCCTATCCACCAATCCACCCCATCCTATCCAATTTCTAATCCAATCCTATCTCATCCAATCATATTCTCCATCTCTTCTAATTCAATCACTAATCCCATCCCCAATCCAATCCTACTAAATCATCCATCCCCTTTTTTCATCCTATCTAATCATTTATCCTTCATCCATCCTATCCAATCTATCAAAATGAGCTTTTCCCATCTATCTAAGCTTACACTGACTTGTGCCTAATCCAAGCACCTGTGCTAATCAAATCCAAGTGGCAATCCTCTCATCTGCAGACCTTGCACATCCAACTCATCTTTTGTCATCCATCAATCTATCCACACCCTGCCCATTAGGATGAATCCTTCCCATGTCTGGTAGTTCATCCAAATCCATCACCTACCCATTGGGGTGCATCCTTCCCTAGTCCGGTAGTTTACTCAAATCCATATCCTTTTCTTGGCAAGAGATGTCAGCTGGTCATGTGCATGTTGTTTTCATGCTTGACCTTTTCGGTATAATGTTCATCTTGTGTCCCAGGACTATACTTTTTCATGACTGCCTTGATCATCCTATATCTTGGTATGTCTTGGCTGGTGTATAATGGGGCATAGTTTTCATGGCATGGTGTGTTTGAAGGTTTTCCCTTGTACAAACTGACAACCCTTCATTAGTGTTTATCAACACTTGCACAATTGTGTGCAAGGCATACCTATTTGTCTGAGCGTCAGTCCACACCTCAAATCTTCATATCATCCTGGTTCCTATAATCAGTGGTGTAGATTATCCATGGCAATATCAAACCTAGGTTTTCTCTCTATATTTGCTCAGCAAGAAATCCAATCCATTTATAATTTCTTTATCTCATTTCATTCATAACACTCCAATCCATCCTCATTCCCTCTTTCGTCATCTTCATCCTTTCATCACCTAGTCTTCTAATCCATTTTGAGAGCACACCTGTGTTCTTCGAACCCGCATGTCCTCTCAAGGGGGCATACAACTAATTTCTCGTCATCCTTCCTCCTCGTCATTTTTCATCATCTTATGACTGGGGCATCATGCTACTAGTCCTTATCCTTTTCTTCCACTATGTTTTATTCTTCTTTGATATAACATCATTTCACGACACTATATCAAAGAGGGGAAAAATTTAGACACCTAAAATTAATATTTAATTAATTTAATCTTGTCAACATAATTAATTGATTTAATTGTGTTATCCTTATTTCTCCCAGTATTAATTAAATCTAATTTAATTAACCCTGTCACTATTGTCTATTAATTAATTTATCAAATAAATTAATTATTCCCCCTATTCTCCTAAAGTCCCCTCCAATAATTATTTCTTCTAAACCCACTTAGTTAATTAATTTTAATTAATTAACCTAGTCATGTGATTCCTACAAATCATTTTTCCTAATCCCACTTAACCTAATTAATCCTTCTAGAATCTCTCATAATCATGCTTATCGTTATCCTTCAATTTTACATTCCTACTCATGTCACATCAACATAGAGCCTCTCAAAGAAATTCAAATTTCTTTGAATCCCTCCATGCATCCTTTATTTTAGAATTTTTTATTCCTCATTTTGAAATTCAAATTTCCTTTCCCCCCTCTTCTCAAGGAATTTTATATTCTTGTTTATTTTCCCAAGACACCCTTGATCCATGCCTTCTATCTTAAATCAATCTCATCCCTCCATAACCAAATCAATCTTGGCCCTTCATTGGCCTACTCCAATCTATAAATTGGAGCCTCATTTCCTCACAAAAGGATCGACTTCCTCTATAGCATTCTCATGCTACCAATTCTCTCTTCTATTCTCCTCTATCATACCCCCATCATGTCCTCATAATCCTTCAATCCATTATTCCAAATCTATCCAAATCCATCAATAATCCATAATCCCAATCTTGTTGAGCAAAGGAGAGCAATCCACATCCGTATCAAGCAAGGAGAAAATCAAGTGGAGCATCACAAGGGTGCATCTTCCACTTCATCCATAGCTCAATCCAAAGGAGAAGGTAGAATTAACAAGGTATAAGTGGTTTATTTATTGTTTTATATTTTCTTTGGATTCTAACCATTAAATCTTACCTTGCCATGTTTTCCCCTCTTCAATCCCAAATTGAAAACTTTACTTAGTGTTTTGAAGGAAGTCCAAGATTCCATGGTACCCAATGAGCTCTCACATCTCCAGACAACTATAATGAAGACATTGTTGGAATTTTGACATTAAGTTGTCATTGATGTCAACTGGTTTGGCAAGGTCACCGGTAAGAAAGAAGGAGTGACTGGTATGATGACAATTCACGTGAGAGTGAGCAGACAGAATGAAGGCTTACCGGTAAGGCATAAACCGGGATGAAGACTATGTATATTAACTTATTGAGTAAACAAACGATGGAGAAATACATTGGTCTGAAGGTTGGATGTTGTTTTTGATGAAGAGGCAGAATGTTAAAGTTATCACAAACCATTGAAGGTGAATATGTGTTACCGGTATAGTGTGCACTATTGGTTAGTAGAAGAAGAAGGTCTCATCAATAAAGGGATGTATCAGTATGAGTTTGCTAAATCATCAAGTATGAACTGACTGTGTGTCGGTGAGCTAAGTGATTGACTGTTGTGATGCCATGTGGAGCTGAGGTGGCAAACATGTAGACGTCGGCGAAGCCTCCATCGACATGGTTGTTGAAATAGCTAGTCGACATTAATGAAACAACCACAAATCACAGGATTGTAACTGACTGATGTGGCTCAAGGAAGAAAGGATGATAGAGGAAGATCAGGGAATAGTTGGCACCTGGATCAATGCAAAGGAAATTCGATTGCAAGAAGACCTCAAAAAGGAAACAGCTGAGCATTTTATGAGTCAACAAATTTCAAGGTAGGAAATATTGTACGTGATTGCTATCTTTAGAAAGTATGCATTGGATAATGGGAAATGTGTATGGATGCATCCCTAGAGTATAGGTGATCGATCCAAGATAGACTGGATCAGATCTCATGAAGATTGTGTAGGATAAAGGAAACCCTAACCGCTTTGATTTTGAATTGCTTCTTGGCGAGAAACCTTTGTGATAAATATATGAGCTCGAGACAGAGAAAGTTGATGCTGCAAAGAAGAGAGATTAAGTACAAAGAAGAATTTTGGCCTTAGAATTTATTCTAAGAAAGTTGCAGAGTAAGTGAGGAAGAAAATCGGTGAGAGGGTTTAACCGACGGTGATTGGGTACCAGTATAACTGTAATTCAACAGTTAAGCAAACCGGTGAGGTGTGGTAGAGAAAAGTAGCATCCAAGTGTGACATAGCGTGTGGTGAGACTGTGAGAGAAAGAGAGAGATAATAGAGGCCAAGAATCAGACAGAGAAATCTCACAACTGGTAGTGTGAGATTCAGTGGAGGAGAAAAGACAATCAACCGACAGTAAGATATTTGACCAAGAGTTGCAGAATTCATTTGCAACAAGAAGCCTTAACTGTATCAAAATTGTATTTCAATATATATTTCCAAGTTAGAGCTTGGTGCAGGGGTTGGTGCTCCTTGGGTTGGTGCCCTAAATCTTTGTAGTACAATGTTTTACTTGTGAGGCTGGATTGGAGCAGTAGTCTCCAACAACTTTTCTCACTAAGGTTTTTCCCATATTGGGTTTTCCTCATACATCCGGTGATATGAGTTGCATTTGTGTTATTGATCTCCTTGTTTTTCCTTTCTACTTTAATGGCTTGATTGTTTAGTGCTTAAGTTAATAACCGATATTCTGAAGTTGCTTTGAAAGGTCAAAAAGTTTAGCAACCACTAATTCACCCCCCTCTCAGTGGTACTCTGTGTTCAACAGACATTTCTTTTCAGTGGGTAGATTTTAATTTTGGAGTCTCAAGAAATGTTGGGATAGTGATCTGATCTTATTGAAAAACATTTTTGCAGATGTATTTAAATTAATGTAATTTAGGAGAGTTTGTTTGTATATATGCAATCTGTTCATAGCAATTTTGTATGAATTTTGGCATTTGGACCCCTTATTTTCCATTGAATACAAAGGGAGAGAGTAGGGTAGTGAAAAATACTATATTCATCCTAGGGGGAGCTTTGAGAGTTTTGAAATTTTGAGTTTTTAAGTTCTACAGTGTGTGTTCATATTTGTTCCGACACTCAGTCATTTTTCACTATGTTGCCATCAATGCCAAAGGGGGAGATTGTTGGCAAGAGACACTGCATAGGTTATCTGGTGTTGTCATTGATGGCAAGCCAAGTCAGTGCATCCATTCGCATTGATGGATGTGATCCTATTGGAAGTCAAATTCAAGATTGATTCAAGTCCGACGACCTAGAATAGAGCATCTGACAATGTTGTGCATTTTGGTTGATACATCTTTTCTAGTTATCATCTTGTGTTGTGGATCTGGTTGTAGGTTGATGGATGTCTAGACAACCTTATTCCATAGTTTTAGCCTCCGATGATGAGTAGTGTTTGAGTTAGAAGCTCTGGTGTATCGATTTTTAATTTATTAGTGTAGGGCAACCGACTTGTGTGGATAATCCTCATGCAGATTATGTGGATCGATTTTGGAGATTATTTTTGTGGTTCGGGTGCTTATTCTAAAGGTTGTGGTAGCATGTGGACAATTGTTTTGGTCCGCATTGGTATTTTGATTTTAGATTTACCTAACAGTATGTACATGTTTCATAATATGATAATTGTTCTTGAAGTCGACATGTGGTTGATCTAATATCTTATTGAGGATATATATATATAAGCGATGTATTTGATCATTTCAGTGTGTGTAGTGAATGAGGAAGGTGTTGGTGATCGATTGTGCACAGTTGCACGTGTGCATATCAGAGATTTATGCTCCAGATTAGAGAAGAACAATGGAACAAAGCAGTATAAGGCAGAATATGAAAATTTTGTGTAATGTGCTTTGCCAAAACTATATCCAGGCATTTTTAGATGCTATTATTTAGTTCATGTACTTAAATAATCTTATGTAATTGATTTGTAAGACAGTGAGTCTTCCTAGGGTTGTATCCCTTCTTTGTTTGAGCAACAAGCTCTAGGTAGTGTGCCTGAATGAATGTGCATTCTATTTTAAAACTTTATATTTGAGTATACTCATTTGTGGGTCTCATCCCCACTATGGTTTTCCCCTTGATTGGGTTTTCCACATATAAAATCTTTTTGTTATGGTGTTGTGGTTGATTGCTTTGTGTTCTTGCATCTTTCTTTTGGTTCAATGTATTAGGTGGTTGAAAGAACAGATTAATAAAGTTAAAAATTTGTAGAACATTGATTCACCCCTCCCTCTCAGTGTTCCTTGATTCCAACAACTACAACCTCTTCAAACACTTTGATATTGTCAAACACTTCTCTCAACTTTGATTTGACCTCTTGATCATATCCATCAAAATTTGTGTCTTATTAAACCACTTTTTCTGAATTTTGATCTAATTACACTATATTAATCATATTTATTTTTGCATCTACAAGGTCATAATACCACTTGTAAGCATCATCAATTTTCAAATTAATTTCAGCCAATTTGTGACTGATCACATTGGTTATTGTCTCAAATTGATGTGTGTTTCCTTGATGCCTTTTCCTTCTCCAATTCTTCCTTCAACTCCCTTATTTTGTCATCGAAGTTTCTCTGTTTGCAACTCTGTCACTGGAGTTGTAGGAGTCTAAACAATTTGGACTATTCCACCTTCCAAGATCTCAATCTTCCTTAGCAGCTTATGATACTCAATAACCTACTACATATGTGCTTGTTTCAAAATCTCATGGTTTGTGTACAATTTGTCAATGAATGCTTTGTTGAATAAAGATTCTTCTCTTTATAACTTGAACAAGCATACAATTTTGACTAGAATTATAGAAAGGAACTAAAAGAATGGTTTTCTTACCCATCAAAATGTATTTGTTTCAATGATACCTACAAAACCCTAATATTGTATGCAACTTCATAAGAGCTCAAAATAGAAAATTTCAATAGGTGTGTATGATCATGTAGAAGGAAATGATATTGATGAAGCTTTTAATGGATTAAAATGACTATCAAATCAAGCTACTATAATCATTTCACTATTACCTTATTCATGTGTGAGAAGACATTCATATTTGTAATCATATATCAGTTTGAATATGAACCATTGATTTACAATGGTTGTGCAAATATAGATGTCCAAGATTAGAAGATCGAGCCTTTGAAAACATTCTTTAAGCTTACTTTGTGTCAGGCTCCATCTAGAGGTGTGTTGCAACAACATGACATTTGGGTTGTGACTAGGCTCTAATAGCATTGGCTTTGCAGTGCCATGATCTAATAGAAATGTGCTAACATGCTCCACTGTGTCTCTATCTTGCAATGGTCCCATCAAAGATTTAACAATCAACATTCTCTAGGGGTGATAGCATTGACATGACATAGGGTCACAGGGCCATGCGAGATGTTGATCTTGCCCAAAGGGATGTAAAAAAATTAAACTCTTAGACCTATAGAAAATAATAATTGGGTGAGTGAGTTGCTAAGAAGGAGGGTCCAATGATAGATGATCTACAAGGACGCAAGGTTATGGATAAAAAATAGATATCATTGACTGTTAGTCAACTCTAAAATATAACATGCAAGATCTAAGGTTTGTAATAGGACTTTGTAACCTGGGGATTTTAATATTTAAGGGGTATTAGGACCTAGCCAGAAATCAATCAAGGAAATTTTAGGGAAATTGGGCTCAAAATTTATATGTGCTACCAGGCAAGATGGCTCTAAATTCTATGATGTTTCTATCAATAAGTTATATTGCATGTTGGTAGATTCAGGTGAGGTTTATATTTTGCTCAATAAAGTATGGAACTTGAACTAAACAAACTCCAATGGCTTAAATCCTAGACCTCCAATGGCTTAAATCCTGCTAAACCTAAGAATATGTGTTTTTGGTGGCTTCTCTTATTAAAAAATATGGTTATAGATAATGTCCTTCACTCCTATGGCTTTCCTACTAGAGTTTGTGATAGGCATTTGTTTTTTTAATGCCAATTTGTTGTTGCCCTCTGGTCATTAATTGTTTGGTTGCCTATTCATTGTAATGACAGTGAAGATTTTTTATGGACTGAGATTCTTGTCGGTTTGGGTTATGTTGACTATTGAAGTCCTTTGGTTTTTATGGAATGTAATGCCCCTCTAACCCTCACATGATAAGTCAGGTATTATGATACTAAACCTACTCTTAATACAAATAAAGAAAGTAATGAAATGGGAATCAATGTAGATTTGATGGAAAGGGATGATATCATATCATTGGAGAATGCATGTGATGTTAAAATCCCCTTCCAATGAGTTTAATAACTGGTTGGTTATATGTATATAAGGGTGATTAAGTTTAATGTGTAAATATCCTAATTGTGTGAACTAGGAGGTGGTTCATTATGATACTCTTTTAATGTTATAATGAGTAGTTGACAAGTTGGTTTTCTAATCATGTTTTCTATGTGCTCTCTTTTTGGAAATGAAATATGTTCTAGGTTAACCCCTTCTATGTTCATTCTTGACTATGATCTTTTGGAATCATGTTGACTTTAGTTGCATATTGTATATTATGGGTAGGCATACTCAGTTGATTTATAGAAAAGTTGTATATGTATAATGGGTTTATATTTTTATGATTGATTGGCAATTTTAGGGTTTATGGTTATAATTATGATTTTCTAGTGATTTTTATATGTTGAGGGTATAAAAATGAAATAGTAGGGTATAATATTTATGGTCACTTGATGTTTAGATGTGAGATGAAGTATTATGGTTATGATGTTTTATGCTCATGAGAATTTATGATGATTTTAGGGTTCTATGTTATAATCCCTTGATGGTTATATGTTAGATGATGTTTGATGTCTAACGATGATGATATTACTATGATGTATTGAAATATGCTAGCCCATGTTTCAGGTGCTTCTATTGGAGAAGGATAATGAGTAATAATATTATTTGATGTTATTAGATTAGATTATTGTTATCATGTTTATCTATCTATTTAGGTGTGAAAGGGATGATACGATATCACTCATTTGTGAGTAGCTACGGTGTTGCGATTCCCCTTTATTGATTATATTTATATGTATGTGGTTTGTATTGTGTATGATGTAGGTACTAGGCATAGACTCCTCCTGGCTTCATAGGTCTGAGTGTTCCTAACAATCCTAATGGTGGTAACGGAGATAGCATAAAGGCCCAAATTGACTTAGCCATAACCATTGTCCAATACTAGGATAATTTTCCATGGTCTTTTGTTTACCTATTTGAATTGCTTTAAAGACTATATTTGAATCCATGTGTCAGTTGCCCTGACTGTGTGATGGATGGGTCTTTTCTTGGTTATGTTTTATGCTTTCTTGAGTGATATTTCAATCATGTAGGTAGTATTATTTAATGAGAGTTCTTATATTTTGGATTAAGGCAAAAACGGGTTTTGAAGGGGCCCCGAAACCCTTTACAAAATGATTCTAAGAGGTATAGAATCAGAAAGCAACATCCAAAACAAAACGGGCTAGAAGGATAGGCATAAAAAGCAGCATCCGAAGAGACAGCAAAAGCCCAGCCATGAGAGTTCTTATGTTTATTAGTATTGTTATTAAAATATTCATATGACTATATGTTATAATTCTCATGTATTAGTATTAAATGTGAGATTATTACTATGTAAGTATTCTATAGTAATGGTTAA
Source organism: Cryptomeria japonica (assembly GCF_030272615.1). Classification (NCBI taxonomy): domain Eukaryota; kingdom Viridiplantae; phylum Streptophyta; class Pinopsida; order Cupressales; family Cupressaceae; genus Cryptomeria; species Cryptomeria japonica. The sequence goes on from NC_081413.1 coordinate 525,061,599, forward strand.
ATAAATATGTGTTTATTTATCAATGTTATCTCTTTGGCATGGAGATGGTATTTATATTATGATTATGATATTTTATTGCTTATTATTTGGTGGGAATTTGGTTATCCATTTTATGCAACCCTTTTTAATTATAGGCTATTTTAGTGAGTTTATTTTGTTGTGATGGTTGGCTTTTCATTTGATGTCTTTTGGGATGGAAGTTTATTGGTTTCTTTTTGAGTTATTAGAGGATGTAGGTTTTTCATTTTTAGGATTCTTTGCTGGATTTTTTTCTTTTGAATTGAATGGCATCTTTGTGAGGAGGTTTTGGGAGAAAAAATTGTGGAATGTTTTGCAAATTGGAAGAAGATTGTTTTAGAGATTGTTTCGGATGTGCGGTTGAGGAATTTGTCAGACTTTGAATGTGTTGGGATTTGAGAACACTGAGAGGGGAGGGTGAATCGATGTTCTGCCAGAATCAACAATTTTTAACTTTCTAAACCATGCGTGTATGTATCAGTAAACAAATAAGCATATAACAAGAAGCAAATAAACCATCCACATAAATGAACACCATAACACACAAAATTTATACGTGGAAAACCTCAATGAGGAAAAACCACGGTGGGATTTGTGACCCACAATATCAGTTCACTGGCCATATGAAAAGATATTACATAAGAGGCCTGCACTTGCAGGAAGGCACACTACCTAGACCATATTGCTCATCACTAAAGAGCCTCACTGACTACAAGCTTTCTGCCAAAGTAAATTACTAAAAATGAACTCAAGAGTGCATCTACTATGCCAGATAGAGTTCCAGTTCTGGTTCTGCTCTGTACCGGTTCACAAACTTGAACTATTACTGGTATTACTTCTTCTCCAAGAATGCTTTCCAAGCTATCTATAGATCATTGCATGATATAATGTTTGCATACAAAAATGATCTCCATACATATATTTCGCATCTCACAATTCTGTTATACCTATATATGTCTATCTCTATTTCATCACAATACCATCATCTCATCATATTTTAAATTGACCTAGAAGACTAACTTATATACCTATTACACATGATATGCCTTATGTCGGCTTACAATGCATTTACAAAATATATTCAATGTCGGGCTCGACAATAATTACAAAATGATTTACTAAATAAATCTTCCTTGATGTTGGCTTCCTTGAAGTATTGATGCCGGTGCTGGTGTCGGTTTGTGACTTCCATCAGATCTTGTTGCCATTAATGACAACAAAATGAATCCAATGAGTTTCAATTGCCAACACTCGTGTGAAAAATGGATTCCCCCTTTGGCATTGATGGCAACACTCATGTGAAAAATGGATTCCTTGTCAGTGTGCTCCCCTTAAGCAATACAATCCATATATTCCATCTGATAATATTTTCTTTGATATTTTTCACATATGTACATACTCCCCCTTTTACATTAATGCCAAAGACCGGTGAAAGAATAAAATAATGAAAGAATACTATTAGTGTCACTCGAGCTTAGTCATCTTTAGGATTTCTGGGTATGCCTTTTGTAGCAATTGAAGATAGGTGTCCCGAACTGATTTGAAAGTATCACATACCGATTCAAGTCCACTGAGTAAGTAGGAAAGTGATTCCTTCTCCTGGGTATCTATCGGTGTGGGTTTTGCTAGAATATCCATGCATTCTTTCTTGTGGACACCCAATGAATCAAGTCTAGGGCTTACCAATCCTCTTAAATTTCTTGCTCTCCTTATTATTTTATCTTTCTCCTTTTCAAAAGAAAAAACTTGGTTCTCTAAGGACAACATTTGTCCATCAAAAGAGTTGGCAATATTAGCCATTTTGTCATATAACTCTTTCAATCTGCTATCTACATTGGTTGTAAGATTTCCCAAATTACAACATACTTTGTAGATATTTGTACATTGTTTTCAATAAATTTCAATGGGAATAAGCTTGTCTTCTATTTTCTTCTTCCCAGTTTCTATGAGTTGATCAAAAGCTGATCTTTTAGCTGCCGAGAAACTGTCCAAAGCTTGTCAGTCTGCAATCTGTCTCAAAGATTGATAATTATTTGATATGTGCTCTATTAAAGTCTTGAGCTTACCAGAAGGGCTTGCTCTATCCACAATCTGACAGTCAGGCATTATTCTGTGTAGTACAGAGATCGATTGATCAATTAACCCTTTGTCTATAGTTCCTTCCTTTAGCAATTTCTAAGTGGCCATCATCATTAATTCTGTTGGACTTAACTCAGAGACTGATTTCTTCTCAACTTGAGAAGTGTCAATTGCCAAAACTCTTGTTGGGGAATCAATTTTACCTGCCAGTATGGACTCAGTTGATTTTACCTTGTCCATCTCAACCTCTATTGCACCGGTGGCTTCTTCTCTTGGTGCAGTATCGGTTACTGCCAGTGGAGTATCATCCACAGTGCTTCCAATGCCCTGTACATTCTCTTTCTCAAAATTGGTTTGTGTCGGTACATACTTTACACTCTCTTTAACTGTCGGTTGTGGTTGTGATAAAACTGGAGTTGAACTGCCCAAAATACCCTTTCCTTTTGATTTGTCATGGTGGGGGATGTTGCATTTGCAAATTCTTCTTGAGATGTGAGAAAGTTTGGGTTTTTCAGAAATAATTTTGTCCATTCCTTACTTGTCTCATTTATCACCTCATTTACTCTTCCCATCATAAGGCTTATCTGCCGGTTTTTACTACTGAAAAATTGTCCTATTAGCAGTATCTATACATCTTTTCATCTCTTCATTATTTATAGTACCACATTGTTCCAAAAGTGCAACTTCCTTGATCTCCCTATCCCTCTTGATAGCATCAAGTCTTCTAGCCTCAAGTTTATTATATAGGGATAAAGGTATTTCCTTCAAAATTTCAACTAAGGCTTTCTTATAGATGTCTATATATAGTAAAATAGCCTCTTCTAACTCATTTTTCTCATTTTCTTCAAAATCTTCATGATACTTTGATATATTCTTTAATATTCCATGTTTTGTAACTTCATCAATAATTTCAGCATAGGTCATCATTGTCTTACCAGTTCCAGTATCATCACCCTTTTGCTTTTTACTTGTGGTTGTCGATGTGACTAGTTTCCTCTTATGCATAGGCTTCCTTATCAGTGGCGGAGGTGCAGTAGGCTGAGCTGCCTTGCTAACAAGTCTCCTCCTAGGTTTTGCCTTGTGTTGCTCTACTAGTGGTTTTACCACATTCTTCCTTTGCACCCTTCTGAAAGCCAGAGGTTCATTATCCTTAGGATCGGAATCAGAAGTGATAGGGGAAATGTGGCTTCTTCACTTCTTCAGTAGCAACCTCTGCCGGTTTGACTACCTATTTAGATTTAGAGCCTAGCTGAGTGTCTATCTTATGCAACACATCTTGTACATATGCAGACATCTTCTATATTTTCTTTTCTCTTCTCTTCCTGTTAAAACTTGTTTTTACTTCAAGAGCCTTCTCTCCTGCTGTACCAAAGTGTTCCATCTTATAATCTAATGGGGCATCTAACAACATCTTTGCATAAAGCTCAAAAATGCTATCATCTACCTCATATCCAAGCTCAGTGATCCAGATTTGCCTGGGTTCAATTCCTTCCATGAGAGTTTCATCAGTTTTCACCATGAAACATATGTCAGTGGAATACTTTTCCACAATACTCTTTGAAATTCTCTCCCTTTTTCTCATGTTTTCTTGAAAAGTCTTAAAATACCCCCAAAGTTTCTCATCTCTGCTGGTACCAAGACCGGTGATAGCTATCTTGATCTACATACCTACCGGTATGTCATGAGCCCATTGCTTCTTTCCTAAACCGAGTAGCTCATTCAGAAAATAAAGCATTAAACAAACAATTAAGTTTCCATATCTGAAGGTGCATTTCTTGGGTCCTTTGATCTTAGTAAGGTTTAGCATCAATTCACTCCTCATCCATTCACATAAGTCATACTTCAAATTATTCCTTAGCATCTGATATGCAGCATGAATGCATGAACTTGCAACACAATTCAGTCGGTTGGATTGAGTTACCTTATATCCTATGATCATGCTTGCAAACTTTATGTTTGTGTCGGTTATTGTGCTTATCCTTATTGATCTGCTATCGGATGTAGCACCAATGAGTTTTTCGACCTCTGTGTTGGAAATTTTCTTACCTGGTTCTTGTCCGACCCTAGGCAAGTCGGTGACATTTTGAATTGCCTCCTTCATGATCATGTAGGGTTTTCCTAACCAAATGAATTCATTGTGAACCCTGCTCAGAACGTATCTGATCACCTCATCCTTGAATTCCGATATGTACAGAATATCAGTTAACCATAGATCCTCAATTGCCTTGAATTCTGGTTTGATCGTTCCGGTGTCTCCCAGTATCACTGATTGATACATGCTTTTAATGTATTTGGTGCCCAAATCCTCAAGAGTGCAGTGAATGTATGCCCTCACATCTTCAACATACATTACTTCGTCAGGAACCCTAGAAAATGCTCCCATAGAGTCTTCCTTCTTGGCAATTTCGGGAACCTCCTTAAAGACTGGCCTTAACCTATCCTTGACTTCAACAATGGTGGGATTTGTAATAAAAGTAGGCTCTGAAGATCCAGATGCCATGTCGAGAAATACCTAAGAGTGAATGCTGGTGGACGATTGAATGCTTCAGATAATTGCTCGAAATTCTTTCTCAATGCTTTGCTCGCTCTTAATTCGCCTTAACTTCTCTCTGAATGCTTGAATGCTCGGTGAGTGAAAATGAATTCACTTACCCTCTTTTATCAGTGAATAAAAATCATAACTTTCTGTAATTAATGCTTCATCAACAACCCTACGGATGTCGGTTTCAAAATTATGTGTCAGGGTAACCTTCATCGATGATGAACACATTTCTCCAAATCTCCTTAGATCTCTTCCTGGGTAATATGCAAAATTTAGTAGTGACTTTGCCAACCTCTAAGGCTTATGCCTCAGTTACCGGTGGAGGAATACCCTGTTCTACTGGTGGATTTCCCAGTATAGATCCATCTCTACTTTGTTCTTCAGATTTTCTAATCCATATCTTGGTATGATCTTGTTGTATTTCATCTACCTTCTACTTTCTTTTCTCATTATTAACCGGTTGAGTTTTGCTTCTGCAATACTTAGCAATATGACCTATTTTGTTGCATGCATAGCATGTAACATTCTTCTTCTGAATTGCTTTGACATATCCGGTATTATTATTTCTTGACCTACAATGATTACCAAAATGTCCAAACTTTCCACATGCATAATGATAACCTTTCTCGCAAGATAACCTTTCTTGCAAGATAAGAATGAATTCATTTGCAGAATTCAATTCTTCTTGCAATTTCAAGTTCTTCATCCTTTCAGCATCATAATCCTGAAGAGCCATCTCAAGTTGCTTCTCCATAGCCATGTTCAAAGATTCTGATTTCAGGATCTTCCTCAAGCTGTTAAACTTCTTCTGAGGTACCAAACTCTAATACCAATTGTTGGGATTTGAGAACACTGAGACGGGGGGGTGAATCAGTGTTATGCGGGAATCAACAATTTTTAACTTTCTAAACCATGCATGTATGTACCGGTAAACAAATAAGCATATAACAAGAAGCAAATAAACCATCCACATAAATGAACACCATAACACACAGAATTTATACATGGAAAACCACAGTGGGATTTGTGACCCACAATATCAGTTCACTGGCCATATGAAAAGATACTACATAAAATAGGGGCCTGCACTTGCAGGAAGGCACACTGCCTAGAGAATACTGCTCATCACTAAAGAGCCTCACTAACTACAAGCTTTCTGCCAAAGTAAATTACTGAAAATGAACTCAAGAGTGCATCTATTATGCCAGATAGAGTTCCCAATATGGTTATGCTCTATATCGGTTCACAAACTTGAACTATTACCGATATTACTTCTCCTCTAAGAATGCTCTCCAAGCTATCTATATATCATTGTATGATATAATGTTCGCATACAAAAATGATCTCCATACATATATTTCGCATCTCACAGTTCTGCTATACCTATATATGTCTATCTCTATTCCATCACAATACCATCATCTCATCATATTTTAAATTGACCTAGCAGACTGACTTATATACCTATTACACATGATATGCCTTATGTCGGCTTACAATGCATTTACAAAAGATATTCAATGCCAGGCTCGACAATAATTATAAAATGATTTACTTAATAAATCTTCCTTGATGTCGGCTTCCTTGAAGTATTGATGTCAGTGCCGGTGTCGGTTTGTGACTTCCATCAGATCTTGTTGCCATCAATGACAACAAAATGAATCCAATGAGTGTCAATTGCCAACAGAATGTTGTTTATACCTTGATAGCTGATTGGAATTATTGCTAGAAATTTTGGGGATTTTTGGAGAAGTTTTGTGCGAGAAATCTTGATCAATTACATAGAGACTTTGAATTTGATTTGGTTAGATTTTTTGAAATTGATTGGCTTTGATTGAAAGAGTATTGTTCATGAATTATTGTGGATTTTGTTGTTGTTAGAGTGGATTTTGGTTGGAGGATTCATTTCAATTTTCTTTTCCTTCTTCTTCTTTCATTGTTCTTCAAATTCGAGCTAAGGTTTCTTTGTCATGCTTTCGTTTTTTCTTTGTATTCTTTTCAAGCATAGTGTGTGGATTTCTTGTTGTGTCAAGTCTTATTAATATGTTTCAAAATTATGTTGTTGTTCTTATGGTTGTAATTGTGTGTGTGTGTGTGTGTGTGTGTGTGTGTGTTATTTCCATTTGTAATTCAAATAGTTGTGGTGTTTTAGGTGAATTAGGTAGTGCAGTTTTATCATGATTTTGTGGGTTTGATAGAGATTTTGGAAATAAAAGATATATCATTGGCTACTATGGTAAATTAGATTTTAGACTTGATATTTTGTTTTTGAATATCTAAAAGTACTTTCCTGTGGTGTTTCTTTGTGCAAGACTAGTTGTCTTGTTTTGATGTTTTCTAAAGATTTGGCAAGTTTATTTGTGAATCCATTTTCAGATATGAAATAAGATATTTAATATAATGTTGAGGGAAGAATAGGATCATAAATAAATCTTTAATATTCTCTTGGAGATATTTAAGTTTGCGATCATACTTGTTAGTCTGGTTGTCTCTTAGTCTGTTACTAGAGGCTTATCATGGGGTTGTTCTTTGTTGTCTCAGTTTGGGGGTCTCTTTTGAGTTTGATTTTTGTTTGTTCCTTGATTTCTCATGATTGTTTATAAATGATTGATTGATTGGATGATCAGTTGTTGTGCTCATGGAAGGACTTTGATGAATGTATATGATTGGAAGGATAAGATGGTTTTCAATATGATTTGGTTTCAGTTTCAAACTTTGAATACATGGATGTTCTAGCTGGCATTTTTGGATTTGTGGATGGGTTTGTTACCTTCTTGCTAGTTTCTCTCATTTCTTATTGCAGTTAATTCAGTGATGTTTGGCAGATTTTATGTAACTTGGATATCATTGTAATTATAACACTATCATTGTGTATTGGCTACTCCTTATGGAGATTGATGTAATAATAGTTAATGTATTAGAAAGTTATGTAACCTTGAATGATGCTTAAATAGTGTGATGTTAGTATCGACTACTCTCTCATAGATGAATGCTTGTCCATATTCTATGCTAAAGGTTATCATAGGAACACTTCATTTGGTGTTTTAAAATGAACCTAGTATTAGATGTGGATGTGTTCCTACTTTGCATAATGTTATCATTAATGTAATATGGTTTAATAACATTCTTCATTCTTTAGAGAGTCGTTTAGATAGCAATGTTAGGGAACCCACAAGAGGACTTAGTTTTGGTGAATGTTTATCTTTCGCATGTGCAAATGTTTAAATTAATTTCTTAATGATTTGTTTATGTAATTTGTCTTATTTTTTTATTTTATTTTTAAATTATTGCTATGTTTCCTTGATTAGTTGGTTGTTGTCCTCTAGGGTTCCTTAGCGGGGCGTTACATGCAAAGGGAGGAATGAAGAGATCTTTCAGTCCAAAAGAAGGATCCTTTTTTAGTTTGAATGCAAACTCACTTATTTTACAACCATGTTATAGGTGTTGACCATAATGGAGATCCATAATGAAAGATCTATGTTGCTACTCAAATAAGGTGTGATGTTAGTGTACAAGATCGATATACAATCTGCCCACTTCTTTCCCTGTGGAAAGAACAATTTGAACCAAGAAGAACTAGATTTACTTAAAAAAGTATTTAGAGGAGAAGCATACCACCAAGCTAGGCATCAAGGATAGAAACAAACATTTCAAGAAGAAACATGAAGCTTGATGGGACATAATTCTTGACCCTGATATTAACCCACCATTGGGCACATTTGATTGTGATAAGACTGAATGCAGTAAAAGTATAATTGAGCCATAAGACAGATATGACCCACAACTATTGTCATTTTGATTGTGATTTTTTGAACTTGTTTCCATTTTTTGATACTTTGATACCTAGTGATCAAATCTAATTTTGACTAGGGTAGATGCTCCTCATAATGCAAATTTTATCTAATAGAAATAATTAAATTATGATGAATTTTAGAGAGAAATAATAATTATTTATTAAATCCATGAGTCCTAAAAAGGATAAGAAAGATGTTTCATATTTTAACCAACACTAGTGCAAGATCATGGGGAAGAGTGTTTTCATAAGATGGGCCTACAATGTTGCAAGGTGTGCCCCCTTGGTCTCCTTGTGTTGTGCAACATAGCGCTCGGGTTTGTGACATGGCTTAACCACCTCCTGTGGATTCTCTAAGTCTATTGGTTGTATTGGGCATTAACAGGTTGATCTTTTGGTGCAACGACAACCGCACTAGTAACAAGTGGTATCAAAGCTTGGTCACAGGTTCAAACCCCTTTCTTGCGTTGGGGGGGGGGGGGGTTGTTGCAAGGTGTGTACCCTTGGTCTCCTTTTATTGTGCAACGCAGCGCTCAGGTTTGTGACATGGCTTAACCGCCTCCTATGGATTCTATAAGTCTAGTGGTTGTATCGAGCATTAATAGGTTGATCTTTTGGTGAAATGGCAACCACACTTGTAACATACAATATAGGGGAAGACAAAGAGTTGGAAAATCTAAGGGTCCAAGTTAGCTAAGGTATCATTATATGGAGCGTTGGAGTGAATTGTTTAATACTATAGTAGGGGAATTTGAAGTAGGAGGTGTTCTTCATTAGGAAACCTTTCATACATCTAAAATTGGAGGTGAATTTCTAAATACTCATGTTCATCATATTGATGCTATGAATTTAATCTAAAGGCATTTTCTTTTCTTTTTTTTATCTTTAGCACATTCTAATAGAATGTGATTTTTGATCTCATCAAAAGTTGTGTTGTCTTTAGCAACAATCATATATTCCTTATTTATAACTATAAATAGAATGGTTCCTACCATATGAAGGAAATGGAATTAAGTGGAACTTTCAAAAGTGCTACACACATTATAAATTATAAATAACTGAAATAAATTATAAATCAATATAACAAGTGTCAATCATCTAAGTGACATGGGCATTGTTATTTTTCTATATAGAGAAGTTATCAGCAATAAGTAAAGGATTTGAAACTTTGCAATATTAATTTTAGCGTAAGGAATAAATTTGACACCAAAGGAAAGCATCAACTTGATTCATTTCTTGATTTGAATTATAATAAATACATGTACATGTATCTTCTTTAGGAAATGAACATAAGACTCAATTTTATCTTTTTTATGTAACTTCTTTATAATTTCTATTAGTTATTTTAGGGATTTTTATAATATCTATATGCTTGTAATATCATTTGTTTGTATTATGGATTAAATAATATGCCATAAAGGATATCATGCAAATATTTTTAGTATAATATGTGGAGTAGATTGAACTAAATAAGGAATAACTATTAATGAGTTGCACCATGATAGATGGAATGGTATTTTAGGAATTAAGATTTGCAAGACAATGTCTGGTACATTAAGTATTTTGAAACTATAGATGTATATTGAAAACTTTGAGTAGCTTGTTTATGACTTTGTTGAAACATGATATAAGGCATTGGTTTTCATTATTCTAATCATATACTATACAATATAAAACATGATAAATCTACTAAGATGTAATTCATTTTTATTTCTACATTCACTATATGATTAAGTGTATATAGGGATGTTCTTATTATACCTTCATTATGAATACTTGTGCTTATTTACCTATGAATTTGAGATATCATAATTCAACAACTAGAATAACACAATGGGTATATTTTTTTGTCTTAGGGGCTTAATTTAGTGTTATACGAATTCAAAAGAATTTATCAAAATTATTTGATTCGTGATTCTTTAATCTTCGAAATTCTTTTTATGCCAACCTTATAGATAGTTTTAGAGGATCTAATAAAGAGATTGTTTGATCATTTATGTCTTAATTTGAGTTATATGAATAGATTTCAAATTATTTATGGCAAACTAATACTATCACCTTCATCTTAGTAGATCTCAAAATGCAAGAGAGAAGAGCTCTCTCTCATTGTTTGGCTTATTCAACTAGCATTCTAATTATATTTCACTAAGAACATGTCAAATCCTTGATATTCAAACCTTTGATGACAAGTTTCATGTTCTTTGCAAGCATCACACAACATATCATATTAGATATTAGCGCCTTATTGTATCTTCATTTAGCCTTAAAAATTATTTAAGGCCTCATAAAAAATAACCTCATAAAACTTTGCAAGAGAATCACACAATCACTAACATCATATATCAAAGTGATTTCTTGCAATGACCCTAACCCTATAGTGTGTATTAGGCTATGAGTAGACAACTTGTGCTTTACTGAAACTCTTAATTAAGTTATATGATCATGATTATATATTATCGAGTTAATTAGGCTGCCTTAAGTGTTATATTTTGGTATACAAGTTACTTTGATTGATATCTAAGGTATAAGTATGGTATATATAAGAAGTATAGGCTAGTTATTATCAGTGTATTGAGTATTGAGTTCTTATCGAGAATTACTGAAAGTATCCCCTTTGAAATGGATTTGGAGGCTTGATCCTTCAGAAGGCTTGTTATTCTTAGTTATTATCGAGTATTTTCAAATTATTTCATATCATATTCCTCTTTTGAATAAATTATTTAATTATATTAATATAGTATTAAAAAAACTCAATAAAGACCCAAAATGATATATAGAATACTCTTAAAATAAACATATATAATCTTTCTCATTAAATTAAATTATTAAAAACAATTGAATGACTACAATAATCTGTATGGAACAAATAATTTTCTCCTCTAAGTTAAATCATGAGCCTCTATCTCTCCTAATGAATAAGTGACGAGTCTCAATTCAACACTGAGATACAACAATAAGATACTCCTAACAGTAACTAAACAAAAAAGGCCTTTATATTTTTGCCATTACATAATCAGAAGTTCCTTTCATATAAGACCTTCAAAGATCCTTTATTTCATGAACTTCCAATGTCTCGTATAGTCATAAACACAGTTGCAGTATTGGTCTAAAACTTGGCCTCGAAACTCTGATATGAGCTCCAACTTTAATGGGTACCATTTTTCTTTGCTAAAAAATGCCGATACAAATATCATTGTGTAAAATTCTTAAAGAATAGATCAATACAGCAGAATCATCAGAGCAAGTATTTAACTGTAGACATTACAGATATATGGGATGGTTGTTTTACATGTACATATAAAACAAGGACAACTATACAAAACAATTTCCAATGTCTGCAACCAAAACTATACACTTCCTTTGAAATTATTTCCACTGCACAAATGGAAAAAAAAACATGTATTTAGGAGCCTAGTGAAAAAACAATGGTGGATTATGCAACTGCAATTTATTGGTGGTGTTCATTCCTAGCCTGAAGAGGTCCATTTGTTAATGGAGACTGCTGAGAATTGTTGGCATTGGGATTGGCATTATTGTTGTTTTGGAGGAGAGAAGTGATAGCTGCTGCAATGGCTGTTGTGAAGTTTGGATCAGCTGTTAAGGCAGTGACAGTGTCTGCTAGTGAAGGGTGTTGAGCAGATTGGCCATTATTGAATCCCATTGGTGTTGCTGCTGTAACTCCTCCATTAGTGTTAGGAACCTGCATCATTAATGGAGACCTTTGCTGTCCTGCCAGAGGGGCAAACATGGAATCATTGCCGTTGTAAATGGGGTGATGCCCATATGTCTGAGATACTGAACTGTTAAAGAATTTTTGTGCTGGAATCTCTGCTCCTCCAAAGGGAAATGACTGAAGGCCTGAAAGTACCCTTGGGTGAAAACCCATTTGACCTTGTGGAAGCTGGTTGGGGTTTTGTGTGAGGTCTAAGGTGATGGTGGGAAATGGAGCTGAAGCTGATATGCTGGCTCCTGGAACATGAGTGGAAGGCATGAGAGCACCAGCCATGACAGCTGCAGCTGCTGCATTGAATCCAGCATTATCAGAGGATGTGGAAGAACCAGAAAGAAGCATGGAAGCAGCAGCAGATGTGGTGGATGCCATGGCTGTGGCTGCTGGAGGAAGTGGGTGGTTGTGATTTCCTTCATATGTTGTGATGAGAATTGATCTGTCTTCTGCCAAGCGTTGTACTTGTTTTCTCACTGGACACCCTACTGACATGGTACATCTGTAATAAGCTCTTGGGCATGGATTTCCCTTGGCCATCTTTTGTCCATATTTTCTCCATTGGCAGCCATCGCTTATCTGAGAACAAAGATCATACTGCATCAGGAATCACTTCAAGCAAAGCAGCCATTGTAGGATCTCTCTAAGAAGAAAACAAATGATTACAAATATACAAAAACCAAGAAAAGGAACAATTTTGCTGCATATCTCTTGTCTACAAAATTGCCTCCAAAGACCGAGAAAACTGGTTTTAAGGTTGATAATGCAAGCTTCTGGATTAAGACCAAGAAAAGTGGTTTTAAGGTTGTTTTTGAAAGCTTAAAATTATTTTGTCTCTCAGCAATGAAGATATAGAGATATTTTTCTATATGGTTGAAAGTTTTTCACCCAATTTTAAAATCAGAAAGTTTATGTTTTTCAATCCATATTAGGAATCAATACCAACTAATACCTTTGACTGTTGAAAGGTTTGATCCTTACAGAAAAGTTACTAATTTTATTGTAAAAAAACAAATATATAAATATTAAAAGTTGTGGTTGACTACTTCGGGATTACATACCATGGGTGATTCAGTTCTAGCTCTGACTGAAACTCGGGCCTTTCTGATAGTCGCCTCACTTTGATGTACAATCTTCTGTGCCTTGTTGGGCCTTCCATCCAGGCTATCTTCCCTTGTATCAGTGTGCAGTTCATCTTCATGATTATTCAGAGAATGATCTGGAGAAGCTGATCCATCAACAGTTTCATTGCCTGTATGCACCAAAATCTCTTTAGTAATATGTGTTAAAAGAGAGGATTGAGCAATTGATTTTCAGTAACACTTAAGGAAGCAAAGAGATTTCTTATAGCAATTGAATTTGAACAGCAAAACTACCTCTTAAGCTCGATTCATGTATTTTATGCATATAGCTCGGCTTCCTCATATTATCAATATGATTCAACATTTCTAGAGACTTGGGGGCCTCCTCATCATGGTCTTCGAACGTATGAGAATCTTCATGATCATCAGTGCCAATAAGCTTTGACGGATCTCGAGCTTCTAGTAACTGGTTTTGTAGGAAGGTTTTGTTTGGTCCCAACTTTCCAGGCACTCCCATCGATCCTTTTACAGGATTTTCCAGCTTTTCTTCACTCTTAGGTGTTACCTGCAAAATAGGATTGAAATCAAAGGAAAAATGAGAATTTGAATGGTAGACCGGGACATAAAAGTTTTTCTACGTTACTTCCATTAGCCTTCCTATGCATAAGTGAATGGAATTCACAAGCTGCAAATCTTCTGAGCTATGGCGTTTCCCTTGTAGGATACTCTCGAGAATATTAGAGAACGTATATCTCACCATTTCTGCAACTGTATTATGAGAGTGACGAGGCTGATCCATTAAAGAATTGAGATGCATCTGCAAGTTTGAGTAATTGCTGGTTATGTGATTCAACAGATATTTCAGCTTCTGATTTTCTTCATTGATACGTGTGAGCTCCCTCTGAAGCATGTCCACCTGCGTCAACCAACCAAAGGTATTACGGTAAGAACTTCGATTATCTTGATGATGGATCAAGAAATCTGATCATAAATTTTATGAAAAACTCTCACAATCTAGTCTAGAAACAACATAATCAATATTATATTATGATATATTGTGAACGATAGTGAAAATATGATATCATTCATATACCATGACCTATTATTTTTACCTGGAAACCTTCCTGTGATCAATATTATAGATTGTAAAAATATGATATCATTAACATGCAAGAGCCCATTGTTTTTACTTGGGAGCCTTCCCCAATAAACAAAAGCAAACCAGTAATCAAAAGTTATTTAACAAATCCTTGAAGTAGTACCTCAATTCTTGGATCAGGATCTGTGTCATCTTGATCAGAAGTCTGAGGAGAGTTTGTTGGAGACACACAATCTTCCACAGTTGACCGATCACTTGCACAATTGGGTTGTGCAGTCACCAATTGCAATCCAATCTGCACAAACCAATTTCCAAAGAACAAACAACTCATCAGACCCCATGGAAAATGTAATCCCAACCCTGATTTCACCTCCACCCTTAAAACATCCCACAACCCAATACAACAAACTTATAATTCCAGAAAAATTCCTTACCGAGATATTATTATGTGGGTCATGATCCTCAGGAGCAGCGCCATTGAGGTCTGTAGTAACCAATTGATGGGTCTCATCATCTTGAAGCTCATTATCATTATCATTTGACAGGAGCTTGAAACTCAAGCTACCACGGCCTCCTTCCAGAGAGAAGAAATCCTTACAATTGCTATAATCAGGGCTGCCATTGGAGCCCTCTTCAACTTTAACAGAGAGATCAATCCCCATGAGCCTGTCAAACCTCACACCATTCATGGGTCCTCTTGGAACTCTTGAACTACAGTTATGCTCACTAAATCTCTCAGCCAAAAGCTTTTCCCCCATCAATGTCTAAAATCACAGATCTGAAAAGCCTTACCAAAAATAAAGGGTCCAAATGCTACAGCAGGAGAAAAGAGAAAAAGGGCTTGGGAATTGGGATCCAAAGAAGGGCAGAAAAAGATCAAATTTCTTGAGATGGGAAGTTGGAAGTTTGAGAAAAAGCAGCGAGGCGATGAATAAAAGGCTCCCACAACTTCCCAGCCCATTTCCTAGTCTCTTCCGGGATAACGTGGCAAACCCATATTAGGTGAAAAGTTGTAAGGCAAGAACGCTGGTTCAACGCGTCTCAGAGCCCGCCATTCCCGCAGCCTAGTGGACGGCTGAGATTGAATCTACTATTCAGACTAGACTTTAATACTATTAAGCCACGTTCGCGTTGACGGCGTCAGCGTAGAGGTGATGGGCTTGACCCGCTGGTCTTTTTCCCTTTCACAGCCTGTCTCTTCTTTCACTTTCTAGAAGATTTTTTTTTTTAAACTGGATTTACAGAGATGTCTCTACCTTTGATTTTACATAGTAAATTATAGTGTTATTGGAGTAGAGTGAGAATTACAGATTTGTTTGATTGGTTGAGTACAATTGGTGAAGGTGAAGGTATGTTTCTTGGTTACATCATCCATTAAGACTTATACGTTTAGAGGTGAGATGTAAGAGATGAGATTGGAGTCGTATTTTTATTTATAGTTAAATTACAAATGTATTCAATCGGTTGACTACGATTGGTGAAGGTAGTGGTATGTATCTTGGTTATGCCATCCAGTAAGACTCAAACTTCTACAAGTGTGATGTAAGAGATGAGGTTGGTGTGGTATTTGTATTTGTAGTTAAATTCCAAATGTATTCAATTGGTTTGGTACAATTGGTGAAGGTGATGGTATGTTTCTTGGTTACGCCATCCACTAAGTCTCAAACTTTTAAAGGTTGGGGTTGTATTTGTGTTTAAATTACAAATGTATTTAATTGGTTGAGTACAATTGGTGAAGGTGATGATATGTTTCTTAAATAAGGTCATCCATTAAGATTCAAACTTTAAGAGGTATGATATAAAGGATGAGGTTGCCCGGTCATAAGTGTATTTAAATTACAGATCTATTCAATTGGTTGAGTACAGTTCATGAGGATGATGGTATGTTCCTTGATTAAACCAACCATTAAGATTCAAACTTTTAGAGGTGTGATATAAGGAATGATGTTGGGATCGTGTTTGTATTTAAATTGCACATCTATTCAATTTGTTGAGTACAATTGGTGAAGGTGATGGTATGTTCATTGATTATGCCACCGACTAAGATTCAAACTTTAAGAGGTATGATAAAAAGGATGAGGTTGGGATCGTATTTGTATTTAAATTACATGTATTTTCAATTAGTTGAGTATAATTAATGAGGGTGATGGTATGTTCCTTGATTAAACCACCCATTAAGATTCAAACTTTTAAAGGTGTAATATAAGGGATGAGACTAAGATCGTATCTATATTTAAATTACAAATCTACTCAATTGGTTGAGTACAATAAGTGAGGGTTATGGTATGTTCCTTGATTATGCCACCCATTAAGATGCATGATATAAGGGATGAGGTCAGGATCGTGTCCCCAACAACTTTGATGGAATGGGTACCCCTTAGTCCTTGGTTTCAAGCTAAAAAGATATCAACATAGACTAGATAATTTTGGTTGAAAAAAATACCCCTTAGTTCTTGGGTCTTAGTCGAATTGATATCAACGTAGACCATACAATTTTGGTGGGATGGACACCCCTTAGTCCATGGTGAGGGTGATGGCATATTACTTGATTACGAAATCCACTAAGGTTCAAATTTTTAGATGTATGATATAAGGGGTGAGTCCAAAATTGTGTTTGTATTTAAATTACAAATATTTTCAATTGATTGAGTACAATCGGTGAGGTGACATGATGATTATGCCACCAACTAAGATTCAAATTTTTAGATATATGATATAACGGATGAGGTCGGGCTCATATATGTAATTAAATTACAAATCCGTTCAATTGGTTCAGTGCAATCAGTGAGGTGATGGTATGTTCCTTGATTATGCCATCCACTAAGATTCAAACTTTTAGAGGTATGGTATAAGGGATGAGATCAGGATCATGTCCTTGACAACTGTGATGACGAGATACTTCTTTAGCTCTACCATTTCTGGTCTTAAGAGTCCATAGGGGAGGGGGTAAGCAACCTAGCCCTGTCTCTAGCTCAATTCAATGGTCAACTACTTGTTACAGTGGCAACATGATTGGCAACTTACTTGTCTAGAATAATATTAGCACAATTACCTCAAGGATGGCTTCAAGATCCATTTGACTACAAAGGCTTCCCTTGTCCCAATCTCCCCAACGATATCCCTTAGTCCTTGGTTCCGAACTAAAGAGATACATTGGATAATCTTAGTGGAATGGATACCCTTCAGTTCTTGGTTTTCAATCGAAGCGATATCAGCATAGGTGAGACATTTTTTATGAGATAGATAGTAAATACCCATTAATCCTTCACTCTTGATTAAAATGATATCAGTATAGACGGAACAACAATCTTGATGGAACAAATGCCCCAAGTCAAAATCCCAATACTTTGACCTAATCTATTATAGTGAAAAATCAAGTCTCCCAAATTTTCTACATGTTTGAACGAGAGTAAAATCGTGTTTGAAATTTGCTTTTGACAGGCAAACTTCCAGCGAACTTTGAATTTGGGTTTCGACAGCTTGTGATTTCAGACGTACCCAATGGGCAGGTTGTCTTAATTAAAAGTTGGACTTTGAAGTTGAGAAGATATTAATTTAATGAGCATTATTGGCGGCGTACGTCGAGATGATGGGAGGACGCGGAAGTGAAGTGTAGCACGTTGGGGCAGACCATTTTTATTTTCACAATAATCAATGAATGAGGATCCCAAGTCAAAAATTGTAGGCCCCAAACGTTCAGATCTTCATGAAATTTCCTCCTCATTTCCTTCAAACGCAAGCTATCTTGCATTCATTCGTCAATGCGCGCCTCTTTCCTACAGTGAGATGTGGAATTTCTAGCATGGTGAAAAACATTCTTGTCAAGTTTTGAGAAAAAGATGTCCACACCCCTTTGTTTGTTTGTCTGTCTTGTAACTCTTCATATTGAATTGCTCCTTGCTGAGAAATTGAGATAGTTGACCTGTATGCTTGAATTGTTTTATGGTCTACCACGTGAAGGAGAAAAGAGGGTTGGTTTGGTGAGAATTCATGGAGAAAAAATGGAGGATTCAAATTGTAACTGGAATACGTTATTATCCAGCTTGAAACATTGATGCCACATTCATATTCGTTCATTCCACAATGTTTTGAATAACTCCACTGCGGCCAAGCATGGAACATGCTTGAGAAATTTTCAAGAAAAGTACAAGATTGACCAAGTTGTGGGCTGAGAGATCTGAAGAACCTTAGAAAATTCTAAGCATGGAATCTTGATGGGTTTTTCCTTTTTTAATGATAAAAGGGCCTTGGGTTGGAAAACACTAAATATATGCTTTGCTTTTGGACCATTCTCTTGTCTCTCTGTTTTAGAGCTGAAGGAATGGATTGAATAATGGGTCCACTCTCACTCCCTTCCCAACTTCCAAAACAAAATTTATAGGACATTAATGTGATGGTTTTTTGACTAGGTTGTGGGTTTTTATATTTTTGGGGTTTTATAAGAGACTTATAAAATCATTTAGTTACTTGATATCTCAGTTTAAAGACTTTTTTGGGTTAAGAACCAAAGATCAAGGGATAAATATTTTAACCATGTTACCATAGTCCTTAAGGAATAATCTCAATATCATCTAGATTATGGTGTCAAAGATTCACACTCAATGAGATTTGATCCTTGGTGGGCTTATTCAAAAATGTTCCGACTTCACTAGCAGACCAAAGATCCATTAACAAGACCCAATTTTTAAATTTAACAATTAACAATTAGTTTAAAAGGACTAGAAGGGGTGGCATAGTTGGACAAAGGCATCCAATCTAGGTCTATGATGCCTGAGTTTGACTCATCAGCTTTGTTGATCTGGTGGCAAGTGCTCACAGGTTGTGTCTACCGCCCCCAAAGACTAGTGTCGCCTCAACCCTTGTTCACTCTAATTGGATGGGTAGCGGGGATTACCAAAAGATAGCAATTAAGTTAAGATATTAATGCTAGTAGAGATGTTTTTGCATAAAGATGCGATCTTTTCACAATTTATGATATATATTGAAATGCTTTTGGTAGGACTTTGTGTATAATATTTTTGCGTTGGCATTTTTTCCTCTTCCTAATAATGAGCCAAGGAATGTGATCTAAAATGTTGATGCTAAAAAATTATGTCCAATTTTCTTCCAAAATATTTAGAATTTATATTTTTGAAGTATTTTTCAACCTTTAATTGAAATGTAAATCTAATAAATTTAAGGAAATCTATATTTTTGTGTTTTTTCTATGTTCTAATTATTTTTTTATTGAAAAGAGAGTACAAGATTTGTTCTAGCAAAAATGAAAATGAGAATCATATTTTAGTTTATTTTTTTGTTATTAAGAATTCAATTATCAAAAAGAAAAAAATATATCTTTTCTTATTCTCTAAATTATTTTCTCTCTCTAAGAGTTATTTGAAATGTTTGAGGAAAATTCAAAAGAAAGTAAACATGTATTTCATATGAAATCTATCTTTAAAGAAGAGAAATAATGTTTATATTTACTCAATTAATTTTGCTTCCCCACCTTGACTACATCAATTAATATAAAAAATAAAATGTGTTATATGACATTAATGAGTATAGTACCTATGTAGGATTGAAATAAGGAGATTAAAATACTCTTAAGGGGTATAGTAATAGGTGCCCAAGGAAGATATTTTGGAATGGAGTGCACATGTATAATATTTCTAGACCACAAATTTTTTAAGATTATTTACATGCTATAATACATATATATTTTTGGACAAATCACGGTCCTATCCAAGCTCATTAGTTTGTTGAATTTTATAGACAAGTGATAGTTTGCATTACCAAGTCACTATGAATATTAAGATACTCTTATTGTCTAACAAAATATGTGTGTGTGGGTGGATTATAATTTTATAGTTCTAAAAATTAAGCATTCGATGAATAATTGAAAATAGAAAATGACAACGATTTGTATCCCCTAGTGATTAGTGGTGGTGTCATAAAAGGATGCTTTTGATGCAACTACAATATTTTTATTCATAATTTTGATGGATATAAAAGTGTTAAATCTCTACTCAATCAAGTGATACTGATATAAGTAAAAATGTGTGTTTGTTCATTTTATAAAAAAATAAAATATTATATGTAACATATAATTTTATATTTATGGGAAGCATTTTTTAGTAGCTTGTTTTCTTGAATTAGTTGTGATTACATCACTGTATAGTTTAATGTTGGATATAGAGATAAGGATGAATTGCAACAATGTGAATATCTCAAGCTTTTGGGTCAAATAGAATTCTATGGTTGAAAGATGATTGAACACATACATGCAAAGAATAAATGGATCATTGGTATTTCCCAGTAGATCATGATAGTTGAAAAAAAAAAAAAAAGATTATATAAAAATAAATATCTTTTAGTCATCCTCTAATAAGTATTTCCCAGTAGATTGTATCCCTTATAAGTAGACATTGCATAAAATATTGGAGGGCAATTCTTAGTTGAATCAAGTAGGCCATGGTCTACAATAAGAGAAATATATGGATCCACAAAAGGAATACCATATATAATAGGTATAAAGAAAGATTCTATGAATATTGAAGGAGGGAGGATTATCAAAATAAATGGCATCATACAAAAGTAAATATTACTCCTTAAGGATTCTTGAGGTATGGCTACTAGAAGGATAAACCATTGAGAAAAGATGTCCATGTCATCTTATACCATATGCAAGGATACTTAGAAGAACACTCATTGGATGATGTACAGGGGAGAGAATTTTAAAATATATATCCACCATAATAACATAAAATTGACAATGAAACCAAGGCAATATATCATATAAAGACTCAACACAAAAATGCACCTATATACATTGTATCATCATGAAGGAACACAAAATCAATCATCATGAATAAGTAAAAAGTATCCATAATAAATTTTGAGTCTAATATAAAGTTAGATAAATAGAAATGATCAAATCTATAACAAAATTCAAAATCAAAGTCTATATCCAAGCATTGGTGGGAAGAGATCAATAAGATGTTAAAAACAATAAAATAACAAACCTAATTAAGATAATATCAATCAAATATAAATAAGGGTGGATACAAACCCACATTATATTTGAAATGAAAAATAGATGATAAGAAAAATCAAATCTCAAACCCAAATGTAGAAAGGTAAAACCTAAGGATAAAATACATTACTCCTTGCTTGAAACTTTAAGAATGTCAAAGTCACCAAAAACATAATAAAATAAAATGATATTTATGTGAATATCCTTAATAAATTTAATTAGGTCATAGTGAGTAAAAATCATAACCTTAGATAAATAAATGTGACTAATTAAACTATTAAAATAAATGCATAAAATTTAAATAAGTAAAATAATGAGACTTAGCTCTAGGAATAGTGATGATTTTGAGAATAACAAATGTCACTAATTGACTAGTCAAAGTGTTAGAAAGTAGGATCATATCAAATTAATAAATATTTTTTTCTTGTTCACTTTCACCTTCACACCTATATAATTGATCTGTACACATCTAATTGAACCCTATATGTGGATCTAAAATCTATGTATGGATCTAAACTATGTTAGAATTAATGTGAGAGATTTGTTCACCTTGATGTCGAGAACTTATGTCCTAAATAGGGTGGTGCTAGTAGACACTATTGAGGAACTTCTCTACGTAGGAGTGTTTTCATATAGTTGAATCATTGTTATTGATTGATGATAGCATATAATTATGTAAAATGTGTTTAATGTTGATATCATGTTGATCTTATGATGATTCAATGTGTAACAAAGATCTCATGTTTTATTTTAGGTTCTCTTAGATGTCTTCCACATGCAACAAGGGTTACAAATTTAAATTATAGAATACCCTAGCAAACAAGTTAATAAATATTTACACTTAAGTCATCATAATTAGAGGGATTAAACTTGGGCCCAAAATTATAATTGTAATTTATAACTTTTGGGATCATTATTATTCCTGTGAAATTGATTTAAGGTAGTTTCACGCTCACATGTTTGACATGGGATTATGTATCCACATAATCTAATACTTAAACCCGATGAGTTTGGCGGAAATGTGTACATATAGAATCAAGTAGGAATAATGTTATTTGTCAAATTTTTCTTCAAAACATAATTTTTGTGCATTAGTCATTACTTTAAGAAAAAATGAGCTAAAGTGAGTCCAAAATGAAGGAGAAAAGTGTAAGGTATATATTTTTCACCCTCAAGCACTATGGTAGCTTTTAAATTGTGTTCATTACTATGATGAAAGACTATTATAGTTTTTAGTTGTAAAAAGAGATGTTGTGAATCATTATTAATGAGAGAAAATGCACATTCATAAGTGTGCATATCTATAATTCTATCGAGCAATGATGCATGCATAGGGATTACAACTTTAATCTATTATGTTATTATGAATAAATTCTTAGATCAAAGTGTTTATAGTTTTTTAGGTGTTTGAAAACTAACTTTTAAATCATATGACATACACTAAAAGAATAGGAACAATCATCAATTTAAAAATTCAATTACTTGTAAGGAATGAAAATGCACCCAATTAATTACTTTAAGCTATACTTAAAATATATAATTAGTAAAATTTATAAAACTCTAAATTAATTAATCAATTGAGATTTATAGGTGATAAAAATAAATATAAGAAGTTAAAAAAAGTGTTTTTTTTCTTATTGAAATTGAGATGATGATGCCACTAATTTGACTATATAGTGTAATCAACAATCGAATCTTGATTTTTGATATCTTATCCTAGCTAGAGACTTGGTTGTTAACTTGCTCCTAGTGCTTTCTTTATCTATGGACAAATTTGTATGTGATTTCATCCTAAGGTGTTGTGGTCATATCCACCTTGTAGTGATTAAATCATCTCTACTATTGTAACAATAGAAAACTCTAATCTTGTAAAGACATCTGCTTTCAAAACCCAACAGTGAAAAATATGTATATTTTACCTAAAGATAAAGTAAAATGAAGCAAGTGAATTTGTATATGAAAAATTTCTAACATTTGAAATAACTTTTCAACATGCCTTGATATAGTTCAATGCATTACATAAGAGAAAATTTGAAATGCTATGATTAACTCATTATGAATAACAACATGTTCTTTTTCTTTCAACAATATCATACATTTCAAATTAAGTAAATTAAATAACATAACAAGAATTTGAAAGTTTAGTTGCTACTAGTATTTGAAATATAGGATCTATATCTCAATCCCGATTGTGTATCTACAAGTGGCCCTACCCTTCACAAGGGTACACACAAGAGAATTGGTCAAGGTTTGCCATCTGATTTTGGTGCGGTATCCTACATAGTTTTAATGTTATCAGATGTCTCTGAATACATTCTCTACTATTATAAACAACAAAAACCTCTAGTTTTGTAAAGACATCTACTTTCAAAACCTAATGATGCTAGAAAAACCGTAAGAACTACAATAGGAGGGCTGAAGCATGCCATTTCTTTAGCTCCAATCTACACCCTTTAATTGGTTTTAGAAGATTCAAAGACACAAAGAAACATAGATGCAACACGCACATGTAGCATTTGTAAATGCTAAAGCACTTTTTGAATGTTCTGACTTTATAATAATCTCAATATAATCCTTAAACTATTACTAGATGCAGATGTGTAAAGATGATTTCTAACATCCTAGATCTTATCTTCAAATCTGACATATCAAACATTAAATTTGAATATTTCGATATACAAGATAATAAACAATAATCTATATTAATAAAAGATGACTTAGATAAATACAAAATATATTTGACTTTAATTAATGTAATCCCCTATAACCTAATAAATTTCTAACCTACGTATAAAATATATCAAAATAAGTACTAGGTATGATAAGATATCTTATGAACAAAGAAGGAAATAAAATAAAGTACACATTTTTTTATCCTTACTCTTCTTTAGGGAATGACGGTCCAATGAAGTTGAATTCTATAATGTGAACAAGGCTAAGAAAAGTGATTATTTGGGCTACGCATTGTTTGGAAAAGCGGTGGAGCGGATTGACGACTGATACGTCCGGTAGAAAATCAGATTTTGTCTACATTTTTTCCATGTTATTTGCATGTGTTTGGCCAAATTTGTTTTTGTTTGACCAATATATGGTCTAAAGTTGTTGCCATGAATATTGGTTGCCTCTTCATTAAATGATAACGTTTTCCATGTGGGTCTGCTAAACTGGCACGCGTAGGTAGGAAGAATAATACAAAATCATATTTATATTTTATTATTTTGAAATTGGCACGTGTGTAAATTAGACAACCGACATGCATGATGCAGGTGCACAAAAGTTTTTAATTGTTGAAAACAGCAAGGCATGTTTCCCACTTAGAAATAGGAGTGACAAAACTTAGGTTAGAGGTTACCATTGAAACTACTACTACTAAGTAACCAAAGAAGATCAGAATGGGCTCTTTGAGAGTGGAAGTCTTGGCCAAACATTGGCCCAAGTGGTACCAAGCAGCTCTAAAAACCTACTATTTGTCTTTTTTTCTTTTTGATGAGGGATTATAGAGCGCGATTCAAAATATCAAACAAAAAAACATACATTGTTTAAATTAAAAGTTTGTACATCTATTTAATGGAATTTGGACAACTCGTAGCAATTATTTGCGTTTTATGGGAAATACAATATCTAGATGAAGATCAAGAGTTGCTATATAGAATTTTATTCTAGATGTTCTTTTGCAGATTCAAGATTCATGATGAGATGTTCTTTTGCAGATTCAAGATTCATAATGAGAACTCGATATTTTAATGTAATGTCCCCTTCATAGGTGTAGCAATGGATGGAGACCCGTAACCTCTTTTAATTCTCACAGGTTAAATGAGAGGTGAAAAGAGAATAACTAGCACTTGCACCCAATTTAGGTGCAATTGTTAAGTTGATATGAAGATATGCTTTGAATTGTATATTGGAAGGTAGAAAAATTACAAGAAATGAAAAGGTAATAATAATGGACCTCTATTCCATTTATGTCACTTAATCTCTCTACTAAGAACAAAAAAATATGCATATAGTGATGTTATAATTTTCGAACTTTAGAAACCTTTAGACATAATAATTTGAATATATTAAAATAGAATTAGTTATACTATATAATTTCTTAATAATCACTCTCATTTTGTATTTCTGAATTTTCAAATGCATTACCATATCAATATCTAATGAAACAAAAAATAATTTTAATAAAATATCAAATTCATTTCAAAAATAGTGGAGAAAAAGTATGAAAAATCATTATTTAATGATATCTCTTATATGTAATAACATTCTCTCTTATAAGGGAGAAATTGAGCCTTCATGGACTATAGAAAATATTATTTTTAGAGCTAGAGAAATAATTGCTAGCTTTAAATTTATTATTATAGAGCATGCCTAAGAGAAAAAAATGGGGTTGCGGATGGGTTAGCAAACCTAGGCGTTATGTCTGAAGCCCAATGTATATGGAATGGGGAAGTTAATATGGATTTTAATATTAAAGATCTTATCAGAAAGGACAGATTCATGGGGAAAGAGGGATCACACGATTAATCATGAATGTTGTAATGAGTAATATTCAAATGTTTAGAAAGGTAATGATGACACGTCAGAACGGCAGAGTCCTAATCAAAAATATTAATTTACCGCACACTTTGTGGGTATGCATTTTCAAAATTTCGAGTGTCACTGGGAAGAAAGCTTTGAAGTTGCAGAAGAGAAGAAACTGTAAATCGAATTCTACAATGGGGGGATCTAAGAAGAGAGGAACCTGATAATATTTTGACATGGAAGGAGATGCCTAAGGTTTGGGCTAAGCTAGAGAAAGGATTCATGACAAATTTCATGGAAAGGCTGGTTGACTATGATAAAGGAAGAGTTAACCTAGCGGTCACAAAAATCACCGAAAAATTAGATTAACGGATCCTTCAAAATTCATGGTGTGAGGTTTAAGCTAGATGGGGATCTTATAGCAACAGTTACAGGTATGCCCCACTCTGGTCTTAACTTCTTTAGAGACCTAAAAGTGTCTAATAACGCTGTTAAACTTTTTCAGCAAAAAGAGAAGGAGAGAGCAAAAATAGGAAAAGCTACGGGGGGGGTTATGATGCTTCCAATATTAAGAAAATCTGGGGTTGTGTGCTCAATGCCATCATGGAATATATTACTGTGGAGGGTCGTTTTACCAGGGTCCACACATACCATTTTGTGCTTTTAAATCATTTTAGACATGAGAAGCGGATATCTCTGCCTTATTACCTCTTTAGGTCTTTGTCGCGGTTTCTAAATAAAAATAGCAAGAACCCTGCCTCGCCTGTGATTCATAGCGGCCTTATTTTGCTCATTTATGAGCATTGCAAGATCCTAGCTATCCAAGAAAACAAGAGATTGTCAGCATCTTCAAGGAAAGGTAAGAGGAAGATGGAGGAAGGCGGGCCTAGCAAAGAAGAGGGTACACAGAGAAAAAAAGGTAAAAAAGCTACTTTGGAGAAAATTCAAGAGGATAAGGGTAATCAAAAGAACATGAAGATTGATTTTGAGGATATTGGTAAAGATGGAAGTGAGATGGAGACCGATGAGTCTGATGGAGAGGAGAGCTGGAAGGAAGAGGAAGTGGGAGAAGAGGAAGGAGGAGCTAAGGAAGTATCCGATCAAAATAGTCCGACCCATAGTATGAGCATAGGAATTGTTAACAGTCAGCCACCGGAAGAGCAAGACAAGGTTAATGAGGACAAGGAAATGAAAATTGAGCAGGAAAAGGACAAGGAAACTGAGCAAGAGAAGGACAAGGAGAATTCGAGCAGGTGTCGAGATAAAGATGGAGAGGGGATTATTCTGGACAAACTCAAAAACCAGTTTGAGGCTCGCATGGGTTTTGACAGGTGGGTTTATGAAGGAATCAAGAAGATGGAAAAACTAAGAAACGGAAGAAAGAAAAAGGGAAGAAAGCCGAAATAAACCAGGAACACTGGAAAAAAGGAATGGAGGAAAATTTAGAGAAGCTGGAAGCTCAGATTGGTAATCTTGAGGAAGGAAAAACAGCTATGAAAAAATTTCTGATGATGATTCTGGACATCCTTACCTCGGTTACTAAGAATTTAGAGGATGTTGCCAAGTTCCTTGAAGGTTCTAGCACCCCCAAACCTGTAGTGGATCTTGATATGGATGAGGATACTATTGAGGGAGGAACAGTGGAAAGTGCTCCTAGTGGTGTGGCAAAAAGAACAAGGGCACGCATGAAGAAAGTTGTTGTGGTCTCTTCCAAGGATATCCCTAAGCTTAGGGATAATATCAAAGATTTGCAAGGGATTAGCGAAATTTTGGCTAATGCCCTAAAAAACATGAAGTAATTTGTTTTTTCTTTCGTTTATGTTTTAGTTAGACTTGGTTGGTTTTGTTGGGATTTTTTGTTGATTTATGCCCATGACTGTGCTAGTTTTTTGGCAGTTTGTCTTTTCTTGTTGCTTAATGCTTTTTTCTCTTAAGGATGTTATGTAAAGGGTTTCGGGATCCCTTCAAAACCTTCTTTTCCCATAATAAAAAAACATTCTTATATGAGAGTTTTGGAAATGCCTCCTGCCGCTATCCCGCCTGTTGATCCCGCCCAATCCCCTGCTACCGTCCTTGTCGAATCCGCGTCATAGGTTGTTGCAATGGTTGTTGGTCCCTCCTGGGCGACGGTGGTAGTAGATACCCCTCACAACGGCTTTGCTAGGGAGACATCAAATTTTTGAAAAGGGGGGGGAAGGCGGGTTATCCCCATCTCTTGTGTTGCCTTTGTTAATGTGAACAAGGATTCAGATAGGGAAATATAGAATAATGTGAAGGTTTTTATGGAGCATGGTGAAGGTTCTTGGCCCAGCCTCCTGGAGCTGCATAAATGGATCTCTCTTCACTGGGAACCACTCATTTCTGGTACTATTCATATATACCCTATGGCTAAAGGTTTCTTTGTAGCTAAATTTGAAGATGCTAAGGATAGAAAAGAAATTCTGTGTGAAAGATTTTTCTACGAGAAAGATAAAATTTTGCTTTTGGCCAAACCCTGGCACTTCGATTTTAACCCCCTTTCTGAGAAGTTCAATAAAATCTCGGCTTGGGTTCGACTTCCTTATCTTCCTATCCATTTGTGGGTTGATTCTCTCTTTGAGGAAATTGGTTATGCTATTGCGAGTTTCATCATGGTGGATAATGATATGCTGTGAGATGTATCTTGAAAATGAGATGTATGATAATGATATGCTGTGAGATGTATCTTGAAAATGAGATGTATGATAATGATATGTTGTGTGCAACTAAATGTAAAATGATATGCAACTAATTGAGCATCCTCATTCTTCCATTTGTCATTCCTGTATAGTCACATGTTTTTTCTTTCTTTGTAGTTATCAACATTGAGCATTGATTTATTGGGATATGTTGAAAAATTATACAAGCATAATGGTATAATTGAACCATAATGACCTGAGAAAAATTTACATGATTTTTGATTTTGCAAGATAGCACAAGCGCCAAGGTACCTGAGTGTGGCTTGCATATAAACAGACAAGATTAAACCATTTGTATGCACAAAGAATCTTGTCTTCAATGATATGATTTGAATCACGTCTCGAGACAAGTATTTGCACAGTACAAGTGATCGCCTCACAGATAGAAAACTAAAAAAAATTATTGGAGTTCCCATGACTTTCTCTAGCTTGATGCGTCGTTGAGAAAATGTAGAGGATCCAATAGTGTCAAAAAGTTCAAGTGCAAAAATAGTCAAAACTTCATGCCAGATGCAAACATTTGATACTTCAGAAAATCATACATTATGTGTTGTGAATCCTTTTAAGTGATCAATGTTTGTTCTCATGATTGTTGATTTGTTGTTGGACAGGATGCTTTGAGTTTGCTGGAATTTTAATCAATGTTGCCCCTAGCTGATTTTACCTCTTGATGCGGATATGTACAGTGATTACCAAGCCATGGTAGATGACGAAATGGTATTTGGATTAACAAGGAGAGTGACTACGCTAAGTATGTCCTGAAGAAATGGTATTTTGATAGAGTGTCGGGCGATGGTCGATATTGTGTGACTGTGGATATAAAAGTTCGAGAGTATAGATAGATAGAGGAGCCATCCTCTTACAATAGCACTTGTTGCCAGGTTTTCACCAGTTGTTTTTATTGTACCTTTTTATTTGCTTTTTCCTGATTTTTTATTGTTTTTGATATTTTTTATTTTTTTCGACTTGTCTGTGCATTAGACTGCTCAAGTATAGTATTTCTTCAGATGGATGTTGTTAGTTGGTTCGTTGAGCACATCTCCTTTTGAAGTTGTTAGCTGATAAGCACCTGATCCATAGGCTGATATGATAACATAGGGACCTAACCAGTTTGGTTCAAATTTTCCTTTCTTTTCCCGATCCTGTTGATTTTTGGGATTTTCTTTGAGGACTAGGTCACCAATTTTAAAAATCCTAGGGATGACTTTGTGATTGTAGCTTCGGCACATGCGTTGCTAATATGCTTTGAGGTGAGTATAGGCATGTTGGTATTTTTCATCTAGAAGTTCTAGCTCTTGTAGTTGGTTTACTCGATACTCGTCATCTAGAATGAGGCCTTTCAAAGATACTCTGAGAGATGGAATCTCTACCTCTAGGGGTAAAATTGCTTCTGATCCATACACCAATGAATATGGCATAGCTCTCATAGGTGTGTGGATGCTAGTTCTGTATGCCCAAAGTGCTAGATTGAGTTGCACGTGCCAATCTTTTCCTGCATCATTCACTGTTTTCTTTAGGATTTTCAATATTGTTTTGTTGGATGCTTCAGCCTAATCATTCCCCTGTGGGGAGTAAGGTGTAGAGAAACGATGTTGGATTTTGAATTTTTCACATATTTCTCGCACATCTTGGTTCTTGAAAGGTCGTCCATTATTTGTGATGATGGAACTTGGAATGCCATATCTGTAGATTAGATAATTAAGAATAAAAGAGGCAATTTGTTTCCCAGTCACTGTGGTCATGTGGACCGCTTCAATCCATTTGGTAAAATATTTTGTTGTAGTAATAATGAACTTGTGTCTATTTGAAGATGAAGGATGAATTTTGCCGACTAAGTCTAGTCCCCATTAGAAAAAGGGCCAGGATGCTGTGATTGGCTGCAGTTCCTGTGCTGGTGCATGTATAAGATTGCCATAGATTCGGCATTTAGGTCACTTCTTTGCAAAATGGTAAGAATCCTTTTCCATTGTCAGCCAGTAATATCCCATTCTTAGAAGTTTTTTAGCAAGAGTAGGACCACTTGAATGTGTGCCACAGATGCCTTCATGAAGCTCTTGTAAAGCAGAGTTTGATTCATTACGATCAAGGCAATGAAGAAGAGTACCATCTAGACCTCGACGGTATAGAGTATCAGCAGTGAGAGTATAATGGGCGTCTTGCCGGATAAAGTTGCGCTTTTGGTTTCGAGATAGGTCAAGGTAGGGTATTGTTTTTAAGATAGTCATATAGCATTTCGTATAACGCAGAGTCAGAACCAGTTAAGGCATAGATAACATGGGATTCAGAATGGTCATAGGCTGGGGAGAACAATTGCTCTACCAGAAACTCGTAACGACGCTATTGCTCTAGAATCTATAGCAGTGAAGTGATAGTGCCATTGCATCGGTTGCTCTGTTGTCTAACCTTGGTATTTGCTCGAAGGTGATGTGTACAAAATATTGTTTGAAATCATCCACCATTCATTTGTATGGTAGCAGCTTGTCATCTTTCATCTGATAGTCATTGTTGATCTGATTGATGACTAGTTGTGAATCTGCGTAGACTTTTAATTCTATGATTCTCCATTCTATAGCCATTTTGATCCCTGTAACCAATGCCTCATATTCAGTAATGTTATTTGTGCATGGAAACATGAGCCTATATGATCTTGGTATGGTGTGCCTGTCAGGAGTGATGAACAGAATGCCAGCACCAAAGCCATGTTGAGTATAGGAACCATCAGAGTATAGGGTCCATTGCTTGGTGTTTATAGAAAGAACATCCCTATCTAGAAATTCAATCTCCATCGGTTGTTTATCTGGTAATGGTGCATTTGTCAACTGATCTGCAATCACTTGTCCTTTGATAGCTCGTCGCTCTGTGTAGTGGATATTAAATTCGCTGAGAATCATTACCCATTTACCCAATCTGCCAATGAGAGTTGCTTTGCTGAGTAAGTATTTTAGAGGATCAATTTTTGCTATGAGCTTGATTGTATGCACTAGCATGTAGTGTCGAAACTTTTGAGAAGCAAATACCACTGTTACGCAAGCCTTCTCAATGAATGTATAATTGAGCTCATATCCATTCAAAGTTCTACTGATGTAATAGATAGCGCGTTCCTTTCCTTCTTGATTTTCTTATGCTAACAGTGCCCCAGTGATATGTATGTTGTTGATATGTAGAGAATAAGTGGCTTCCCTACTATTGGTGGTACTAGAACTGGCGGGTTCATTAGATATTGCTTGATTTGGTAGAATGATTCTGCGCATTTAGCCTCCCATCTGAATAGTACGTTCTTATGTAGCAAATAATTGAATGGTAGACTTTTATTTGCTAGTTGAGCGATGAAATGCCTGATTGATTGGAGCCATCCTTGCAAGGATCTGAGTTGATTGATGTTCTTAGGTGGTGGTTGATAACTCAATGATGAACGGATAGTACCAAACTGGTACTGAGAGGGGGGGTTAATCAGTACAGGCAAAAATGCAATCCTAAAACCGGTTTGTCAACAGACACTGTGCTTTGGTAGACAAATAGTAACACCGGTCTTAAACAAAGTACAACCGGCAAAACCTAGAATAACTGAGACAAGCATAAACTGGTTGACACTTATCTTTTCATACAATCTAATACTTCATTTCCATTTCACCCTAGTGCATGAACAGGTAATCTATCATCAAAGATATATAAACAACTAGATCAACATGATTTACCTTCAGACACAAATCACTTAAACCATCACATGAATAACACCACACATGACACAGATTTTTTTCACGTGCAAACCCAACTGGGGAAAACCACGGTGGGGATGAATACCCACAAGCTGTTTTTGAACTCTTTAGAAGTTCGCTCTGTTAGGAGCCTTGTCCGGTTAAAGACTGATACAATAGGTTCTGTTAGGAACCGATCTTGTTAGGGATCACTCGGTTAAGGGATGGCTAGAATATTCGGTTAAGGGTTAAACCCTGTTAAAGGTTAGCTTGTTAGAGGATTTCAAGAACTCAATGGTTTTGAGTCACCTTGTTAAAGGATTTATAGTAAGCCGGTTAAAGCTACCCTGTTAAGGGATTTACCAACAGTTGAAGTGGTTAAAGATCAACAGGTATTACAATGATCTGGTAACAACACTCAATGCCAATGCAGATTCACTTTAGCTCCTCTTCACCTTCTGCACTTACACTCTACAGGTATCACTTCTCTCTTTTGGTCTGGCAAGAATCACATATCCCTTCACTTGGATACACACACACAACTTTTGCCAACAACCTCAAAAAGAAACACAACATCGACCTTATACGAAATAGATAGGTCGGTAGCATAAACCCTAAACCCTAAACTTGTTAGGTTAAGCAATTCAAACGGTTGAATCCTGACCATTGAGCACATTGCATTAAATGCAACAGTCTTGAACCAATCTCAATACGTTCTCCATCGTTCGTTTTCCACCACTTTCATGGCGGCTAATAACCCATCATGTGTTTTCACCATTCACAGACTTCGCACATTCCCAAGGTAGATAGGAACACTCTCCTTCATGCAAGATCCTTCACGCGCACAAGGCTGATGTGGCAACACGGTCCGTTCTTCATTATAATGCTAACTCATCACACAAAGTCACTGATTGAGTCACACAGGCTTGAAGCACTTCAACTGGAAACCCTGAAGTTGAGAATACCAACCGGTAGTCATACAAATCTTCCATGTACCGGTTCCCATAACCACATGACAGTTCACCTTAAACAAACACACCGCTTCACTTTGGCACATATATCGATTCTCAATGTTATACCGGTTCTCTCTTCTTCAGCATATTGACATCAATGACAACATACAATGTCATCATGTCCTCATACTGGTTCACATAATGCCAACAATCTCCCCCTTTGGCATTGATGGCAATATACAAAGAATATACAAAGATATCTCTCCACTTCACATCTTCTCCCCCAATTTCTACAGATATCTTCTCCACTTCACTTCTTCTCCCCCTTTGACAACAATGCCAAAGTGGAGGCACAGGCTTCCCTGTTCCATTATGCTGCTCCCCCTGAGGAGTAGCATCCTTCAACACATCAATCCAAAAAAACTTTGACTATGCAAGACCTGACTGATGTGGAGCATATACCTTTAGTTCACCTCTTGAAGGGGCAACACCCCTAATTCACCTCTTAAGTACATAAATGTAGCCTTTGGGAGAGGCTTGGTGAATATGTCTGCTAACTGCTCCTTATTGGAAACATGTTACAGTGCAATCTCTTTGTTCTGAACCTTTTCCCTTAAGAAATGATACTTAATCTCAAAGTGCTTGGTTCTAGAATGTAAAACCAGATTCTTGGAGATGTTAATTGCACTAGTATTGTCACAAAATATACTTACCGGTTCAGATATAGGAACTTTGAAGCCATTTAATACATGCTTCATCCAAATTGTCTAAGTGCAGTTCATGAAAGCTGCAACATACTCTACTTCCGCTGTAGACTGAGAGATACAACTCTGCTTCTTACTCATCCATGAGACCATTCTACCACCAAGAAAGAAAGCACCACTAGTTGTGCTCTTCCGGTCATCCACATTACCTACCCAATCAGCATATGTGAATACTTTCAAGTTGAAATCCTTGCTATATGGATACCACAATCTATAATCAATAGTTCCCTTCAGATACCTAAGAATCCGCTTGACTGCAACCAAGTGGGATTCTCTTGGACTTTTCTGAAATCTTGCAGTAATGCCAACTGAATGTGCAATATCTGGTCTGCTATGCACTACATAATGCAACTTACCAATCATTGATCAGTATTCCTTCTCATTAACCAATGCTAAGTCATCCTCTTTGGATAGTTTACAACCGGTCACCATCGGTGTACCAACCAGTTTGCTATCTTCCATGCCAAAGGTCTTCAACACCTCTTTGACATACTTGGACTGAGTGATAAAGATTCTATCTTTCATCTGCTGAATCTACAGTCCAATGAAGAACTTAATCTCCCCTATGAGTGACATCTCAAACTCTTTCTTCATCTCATCTGCAAACTCATGACTCATCTTGTCATCTCCACCAAAGATAATGTCATCAACAAATACCTCACAGATCAGGATCTGATCTCCTTCAGACTTCAAGTAGATATTGCTATCTTTGCTTGTTCTCTCAAATCTAATCTTCACAAGATGGGAGTGTAGGCATTCATACCATGCTCTAGGTACCTGCTTTAGACCATATAAGGCTTTATGTAGCCTACACACCATGTCACTGTCTTCAGATAGGACAAACCCATATGATTGCTCTATCTACACCTCCTCTTCAAGTACACCATTTAGGAATGCAGATTTTACATCCATTTGATATACTTTGAATCCTTTAAAAGCCGCATATGCAAGAAGCATACGAACTCCTTCCAATCTGGCTACAAGAGCAAAGGTTTCTCCATAGTCTTCTCCTTCTTCTTGGGCATATCCCTTACACACCAGTATGGCTTTGTTTCTGATCATTGTGCCATCCTCATTCAGCTTATTTCTGAAAACCCATTTGGTACCAATGACATTTTTATGCTCCAGTCTGGGTACCAAAGACCATGTACCATTTCTCTCTATCTGGTCAAGTTCCTCTTCCATTGCCTTGATCCAGTCTTCATCTTTATGTGCCTCTTTGAATGATTTAGGCTCAAATTCAGAGATCATACATGAGTTTTCTCTGACCTTTCTTCTTGTAAGGATTCTTGCATCCTTATCTCCTATGATCTTCTTAGGATCATGATTTAGCTTGACATACCGAGGAATGGTCTTAATAGATTTCTCTTTCTTTTCTTCTTCATCCTCATCTCTGTCAGTATCAGCATCTACATCTACTGGTGTAGGAACACTGTTACTGGTACTTGGTTGACTGGCAACCGGTTCCTAGAAGGTTGCAACTGGTTCATTTACCGCTTGCTCACTATCGGTTTCCTCAGTTTTCTCAGAGGTTTCATCAACTCTCACATTGATGCTTTCCATAATTCTTTGAGTCCTATTATTGAAACACTTGAGAGCTTTGCTCTTGGTGGAATACCCTAGGAATATTCCCTCATCACATTTCGCATCAAATTTTCTCGTGTTCTCTCCTCTTGATGTAACATTTGCTACCAAACACTCTAAAGTAGCTAACCACAGGTGTCTTACTGGTCCAATACTCATAAGGAGTTTCAACCTTACCTTTCTTGATGAGTACCCAGTTCATTATGTAGACTGTAATGCTCACTGCTTCTCTCTAAAAGGTGTGAGCAACTTTTCCTTGAATCAACATAGTTCTAGCTACTTCAACCACAGTCCGGTTATTCCTCTTTGCTAGGCCATTCTGCTATGGAGTCCGGGGGTAGATAGTTGCCTCTTGATGCCATGTTCTTCACAGTACTTGTTGAATTCACCGGAAGTGAATTCCCCTCCTTGATCAGTTCTAAGGCACTTGATTCTTTTATCGCTTTCCTTCTCCACTAATGCTTTGAAAGCTTTGAACTTTCCAAAATCTTCAAACTTATCTTTCAAGAATGTGACCCACATCATTCTTGAGCAGTCATCTGTAAGAATCGTAAAATACCTATCTCCCTGCACACTCCTAGTTTTCATAGGACCACACAAATCAGTATGCACAAGATCAAGTAAATTGTCAGTAGTGAAAGGTTTACCTTTAAAGGTTGAGGAAGACATTTTCCCCAGTTGACACTCTCTGCATAAGGTATTTTCCGATTTGCTCAGCACCGGCAACCCTCTAACTGCCTTGATCTTACTGGCCTTCACAATGTTATCAAAGTTTACATGGCAGAGTCTCCTATGCCATATCCAGTTATCATCAAATTTAGCCATAAGACATGTACTTATATTTGCATTCAGTTGAAATAGGTTACCTTTGGTCTGCATATCGGTGGCCACCAATTCGCCATTCTTTCCTTTGATTCTGCACACTTCATTCTTGAATTCTAGAGTGAGACCACTATCATTCAGCTGGGCAACACTCAGAAGGTTGTGTCTGAGACCATCAACCCAATACACATTGTCAGCACTACTCTTTCCATTCAGAGAGATGGGCCCTCTGCCTTTGACCATACATGGTGCATCATTACCAAAGCTAACCACACCACCATCATACTCTTCCAAGGATAGAAACTTGCTCCGATCACCAGTCATATGGTGAGAACATCCACTATCAATAATCCACTCATTGGAATTATCAAAGCGAGAGACAAGAGCCTTCTTGTCTGACACATCTTCCTTGACAGCAACAAACACAATATCTTCATTTTCTTCATCTTCTGATTCCTCATCTGTGACACCTTCATCAACTGCCACAAAACAATTTCTCTGGTTTCATCCTTTGAATTTCTTGAACCTTTCCGATTTGTCCTTGTTGTCACCATTAGGACAATTTACAACAATATGTCCTATCCGGTTACAAGAAAAGCATTTCAAAGGGAGCTTACCTCTGTATTTACCGGTTCCTTTAGGAAGTTTCATGGCAAGAAGAGCTTCAAATGCCATTAGAATCTCCTCATCATCCATTTCTCTGCTCTGTCTTGGTTCACCACTAGTGCTAGCTTCTTTTCCTTTTCTGGATAGTATAGTAGAAGCTTTAAAAATTGATTCAGTCTTTTGAACACTGCCATCAAAACTATTTAGCTCATAGGCTGTCAACTTTGCAATGATGGAGTCTAGGGATACCTTAGTCTTGTCTATTGATCTCAACTCCTGAATAGCAACAACCCTTATTGCATAGACCAGTAATAAGGATCTCAGAACTTTGCTTACCACAGTGGAATCTTCCATTTTACCACCTGCACTCTTGATATCTCTGACAACAGTTTTGATTCTTATTCCATACTGTTGAATGGTCTCACCTTCAACCATCCGCATGTCTTCAAACTTCCCTCTAAGCCTTTCTTCCTTAGCTTGTTTTACATGCTCATCACCGCCATAGATATTTTAAAGAGTATCCCATACTTCTTTGGGATTTACTTTATCTTGGACATCAGTAAACTCAATGTCAGATAAACTACTAATTAGGGCTTCCACAACTTGCCCATTCTCCTGCATCTCTCTCTTTTGGTCATCGGTGAGAGTACCGGTAGGGGCAATATAAGCATTCACAACATAGCTCCAGTGTTGAGCATCCATGCTTTTGATGTATATCTTCATTCTATCTTTCCATATACTGAAATTATCTCTGTTGAACTTTGGACCTTCCCTCTTCATCATTAGACTAGGATCTTTTCCTCAAGCAGTTAAGCTTATAACACAGAGGAGCTGGAGGATGCTCTAATACCAATTGATAACTCAATGATGAATAGATAGTACCAAACCGATACTGAGAGGGGGGGGGGTGAATTAGTACAGGCAAAAACACAATCCTAAAACCAGTTTGTTAGCAAACACTGTGCTTTGGCAAACAAACAGTAACATCGGTCTTAAATAGAGTACAACCGACAAAACCCAGAATAACTGAGACAAGCATAAACCAGTTGACACTTATCTTTTCATACAATCTAATACTTCATTTCCATTTCACCCTAGTGCATGAACAGGTAATCTATCATCAAAGATATATAAATAGCTAGATCAACATGATTTACCTTCATACACAAATCACTTAAACCATCACATGAATAACACCACACATGACACATATTTTTTTCACGTGGAAACCCAACTGGGAAAAACCACGGTGGGGATGAATACCCACAAGTTGTTTTTGAACTCTTTAGAAGTTCAATCTGTTAGGAGCCTTGTCCAATTAAAGACTGATACAATAGGTTCTGTTAGGAACCGATCCTATTAGGGATCACCCAGTTAAGGGTTAAACCCTGTTAAAGGTTACCTTGTTAGAGGATTTCAAGAACTCAATGGTTTTGAGTCACCCTGTTAAAGGATTTATAGTAAGCCGGTTAAAGCTACCTTGTTAAGGGATTTCCCAACTGTTGAAGTGATTAAAGATTAACAGGTATTACAATGATCTGGTAACAACACTCAATGTCAATGCAGATCTGCTTTAGCTCCTCTTCACCTTTTGCACTTACACTCTACAGGCATCACTTCTCTCTTCTAGTCTGGCAAGAATCACGTGTCCCTTCACTTGGATACACACACACAAGTTTTGCCAACAACCTCAAAAAGAAACACAACATCGACCTTATAGGAAACAGATAGGTCAGTAGTATAAACCCTAAACCCTAAACCTGTTAGGTTAAGCAATTCAAACGGTTCAATCCTGACCGTTGAGCACATCGCATTAAATGCAACAGTCTTGAACCAATCTCAAGACATTCTCCATCATTCGGTTTCCACTGCTTTCATGGCTGCTGATAACCCATCATGTGTTTTCACCGTTTATAGACTTCTCACATTCCCGAGGTAGATAGGAACACTCTCCTTCATGCAAGATCCTTCACACGCACAAGGCTGGCGTGGCAACATGATCTGTTCTTCGTTATAATGCTAACTCATCACACAAAGTCACCGATTGAGTCACACAGGCTTGAAGCACTTCAACCGGAAACCCTAAAGTTGAGACTACCAACCGGTAGTCATACAAAGCTTCCATGTACCGGTTCCCATAACCATATGCCGATTCACCTTAAACAAACACACCGCTTCACTTTGGCACATATACCGGTTCTCAATGTTATACTGGTTCTCACATATACCCATTCTTGGTATCATACCGGTTCTCTCTTCTTCAGCATATTGACATCAATGACAACATACAATGTCATCATGTCCTCATACCAGTTCACATAATGCCAATAGTGGCATCTCGATGATGGCTTGTACCTTTGCTAGATTGACTTCAATGCCCTTTTCTGAGACTATGTAGCCTAGTAACTTGCCTGATGTAACCTCAAAGACATACTTCTTAGGGTTGAGCCTGACTTGAAATTTTTTCAATCTATCAAAAATATTTTCTAAGATTCTTAGATGTTCTGCTCGGGTAAATGATTTAGCTAGTAAATAGTCCACATAGTCCTCCATGAAGGTATGCATCAAGTCATGAAAGATTGTTGTTATTAACCATTGATAAGTTGCCCCATCATTCTTTAAGCCAAATGGCATGACATTCCAATAGTAAGTTCCCCAAGGACAGGTAAATGTTATTTTATCTTGATCCTCTAGGGCTATCTTGATTTGATTATAGCCCAAAAAACTGTCCATTAGTGATAGCATTGCATGGCCTGCTGTGAGGTCTACAATTATGTTGACACTGAGTAAAGGAAAGTCATACTTTGGACAGGCTTTGTTGACATCTCTAAAATCGGTGCATATCCTGATGATGCCATCTGGTTTTGAAATTGGCACAATGTTGGAAATCCATTCAGCATAGTCGATAGGTCGAATAAATCCGACATCTAATAGTTTCTCTAGCTCAGCTTTGACCATGAGTGCTACATGTGGATTCATCTTTCCCAATTTTTGTTTGACTACCTTAGCTCCTGGAGCAATGGACAAGTGATGCATGATTAACTGTGGATCAATCCCGGGCATATCTACATATGACCAAGCAAAGTTGACCTGCTTTTCTTTGAAAAATTGGACAAACTCTGGACTTTCTTCTTCTGTCAAAGATTTTGCTAGATGTATGTTTTTGGCTGTTGTTGTTGTACCAATCTTGATTGATTGAGTAGGCTCAATCAATATGGGTGATCGCTCCTGATAGTGTTTAGGTAGAGTGTCAAGTCTCCCATCTTTAGGTGCCTTAAAAAGGTTTTCACCCGCAGATGCGTCCTTTATTTTTACTTTTTTGTGATCTATTGCTGCCATTGACTGGTTTTCAGCAGTAGGTCCTTTATTTCTTTCATTTTTGTGATTGAGAGACTTCGCACTCCCCTGATTGCAGAGGTTGATACTTTGTTCACTGGTAGAGTCTGTTTCTGGGTTGACAGTACACAAGTAATGGATAATGGAATCATCCTTTGGGAAAATTGGTATGTCATGATTTTCAGGTTCATCCCAGTCTATGAGGTTAGGAAAGATAAGTGGTAAAGAGTCATTGGGTGGGTCAAGTTCAGCTGTTGTAAGTGTTAGGATGGAGGTATCATCATGGTTGGCTAGGTTTTTAAATAAGTTAATGATTTTATCGAGGTCTTCGATGGTATCATCTTGTGTGTAGATTTGTTTGTAATGTCGCTGCTCATTTTCCTTGGCATCATAGATATTTTGTGGATCAAATTCAAGTAGTCAAGGTTCTGTGCCTTGTTCTTCTTGAGAAATGGGTGTATGACTGTCATTTGCAGCAATATCTTTAGTAACATTGGAATAGCTGCCCCATTCATATTCATTTGAATCAATCTTCGAGGTATTATCCCAGATTTTGGCAGTGTTGTGGACTGGTATGTTGTAAGGTGAAAACAGGTCTTCAATGATTGATACAAGTCTAATAGTTTTCTCTGATTCTATATCAGATCCTGCTTCTACTCTTTGCATATTCTCATACATTGTCTCTCCTCGGGGAGGAATGATGTTATCAGGAGGTGATTCTTTTTTGTTTGACATTGTTTCTTGAACATGATGAACTTCTGCAGTAGGTGCTTCCTTCTTTTGATTGATGGACTTCTCTTGATATTGCTTTTTTTATTGGTATTCACGTTCCTTGTGTATTGTCTCTGCTGATTCAAATAGTGCCTCCTACCATGAGTCCTTGTATTTCTTCTTTTCCTTCCACTGAGGTTTTTGGTATTTTCTTGGTGTCTTGTTTGGTGGTAGAGTGTGTTCATAGCCCAATCCTATTTTGTCCTTACAAAATTGTGAAGGAGGATCTAATTGTTCTGTGACGCCTTCCTGATATTTGCCAATAGGTCCTTTGCCATTGTATCCCATTTGTTGCATGATCAAGTAGCCTTTTCCATACAAATGTGTTGGTATAGCTACTTCCATAGTAGCTGCTATGTCTTCTTCCTCATCCTTGTATAGAAAACTAAGGATGTCCTTTTCCTCTGATTCATGTGCTAGTGTGCCGAGTTGGATAAATTTGCAATCAAACTTGGTGATGGGTTGTGTTGCTTGATGTGTTGATGTTGTAGGTAATCCATGAGATTTAGGCAATGATGGTAAGTTGGCTAAACACAAAGGTTGCAAAGAGTATTCTCCCATGCCTTGCTCTTTGATTTTCATTTTCTGCTTGAAATCCATAGATAGTGATTTAGACTTTTCTTGCTAAAGATCTGGTGTTGAGGAACTTTGTTTTTCTCTATTATGTGGAACCAAAATGTCTTTGGTTGCCCCCATAGCATTACAATGTTGAAATGGGTTATGATCTGCTAATATAGAAATCTCCTATCCATTGTAGGGGAACTTAACACACTAGTGATAAGTAGAAGGTACTGCTTGCATTTCATGTATCCAAGGTCGACCCAATAAGATATTATATGTGAGGTCTACGTCTAAGACTTGGCACATAGTATCCCTTTGTATTGGTCCTACTTGAATTGGCAACATTACTATTCCTTTGGATGATCTTTCTTCATCATCATATGCTTTGCTAGTGATCTTTTTGCGTGGATCAATAGATTGCTCATAGAAGCCTAATGCATAGATAAGTTTCAAGGTACAGATATTGAGTCCAGCTCCCCCATCTATTAATACTCTTTTGACTCGATGTTTGTAGACCAAGACTTCAATGTGGAGTGGAGTATTGTGTGGATGGCTCAATGAGATATTATCATGCTCCGAAAAGGTAAGGTTATGAGGCCCTGTCATGTGAGCCACCATGGCTTGGAATTTGTCAGCATTCAGATCTTGAGGTACATTTGTTTCCAATAGTGCTTGTTCCAAGATGTCTTTGTGTTTTGGCAAAAGTTTCAGCAACTCCAATATAGATATTTGAGCAGGAGTTTTGTGCAGATGACTGAGTAGATCATATTGAATTTTGGGTATGGTGTTTGTTGTTGATGTATGTCCCTTCAAGACATATTTTTGAGCTCTGGTGGTTACATTGACGGATTCATGTTCACGCTTGTGTTTGATTGTAATGACGTTTACTTGATTCTCCTCAGCTGATATATGATTCATGGTGTTATTGTATATGTGATTGATACGAGCTCCATGCGTATTGTTTGAGGTCAAAGCTCCATCCCTGTTGTAGTTTGGAAGAGGATTCTTAAAGGCTCCATGGTCATCATTTGTCTTGAGACCATCGACTATTAAATTGTCTCTATCAATCATGTCTTGAACAATGTTCTTCAGTCTCATGCAATCATTTGTTTGATGGCCTTTGTTGTGATGAAAATCACAAAAGTGTGAGTCATTCCATCAAGGTGGTTTGATTTGTGGTTCAAAGTTATTGATTGCTGGTAAGGAGATAATTTTGTTTGCCAGGAGTTCTCTGTATGCTGACTCCAATGTTTGCCCTAATGGTGTGTAGATGCATTTTGGAAAGTTGTTGATGTTACCTCGTGAGTTTGTATTAGGTCCTTGATTGGTG
The DNA here is from genome assembly GCF_030272615.1 of Cryptomeria japonica. Classification (NCBI taxonomy): domain Eukaryota; kingdom Viridiplantae; phylum Streptophyta; class Pinopsida; order Cupressales; family Cupressaceae; genus Cryptomeria; species Cryptomeria japonica. Next base: position 525,104,608 of record NC_081413.1, read on the forward strand.
TTATTGTCTTGGGTATTGTTGGTGTTGTGAAGATGATCTTGATTGGTAGCTGGTGCATAAGGGTTAGTACCTTGGTTAGCACCTTTTTTAATTTTTGGTAGCCTGAGGATTACCTGATAAAGCTAAGACTAGTTGTTTAGACTTTGTATCATTAGGATCGTTTCCTCCTTCATTTCTAGTGTTTTTGTTTTGGGTCTTGAACCTGGATTTGTCTAAGTTGTTGTTGCTTTGGTTATTGTAATTAGAGTTGGATGAATTCATCCCTTCTTTGAACAATTTCAACGTTCCTTTCTTGACACATGGCTCTTCTACTTGCATGCCATTCTCAATCAATTTAGCAAAAGATGGTATGCATTGGAGTTTGAGTATGTAACTCATCTCACTATTTAATTTGTCAATGAAAATTTCCATCTTTTCCTTCTCAGGCACATCTCGAGAATACCTTGAGACCATTCATCGCCAACGTTGAACGAACACCATGAATGTTTCATTTTTCTTTTGTTTGGTATTGCAGACATCTAGCGTGGTGATGGTGTGTTGAATATTGTAGGAATATTGAGTAATGAATTTGTTGACTAACTCATCAAAGGATCTGACAGGAGCTGTGATTTTGGATAACCATTCCATTGTTTGTCCTCCCAAGCTTCTTGGGAATAATCTCATTAAATAAGTGTCATCATGGGAAAATTCTAGGCTCATGGTGTAGAATAATCGGACATGATCACGAGGATCACTTTTCCCATCGTATTTGTCAAATTTGGGAATGTCTGAATTTGGGAGAAAAGGTATCATGTTTAACCTCCTCTCAAAAGGATAAGGACAAATTTCATTCAAGGAATACTGTACTGTTGATCCTTGTTGCATGTCTTGCATCTGTTTTTGCAGCATTTGTATTTGTTGTGTAAGAGCAACCAAGGGTGCATTTGTTTATTGAGGGAAGATTTCTTCCCTCACATTGTTCCTAGTTCGGAATGGCGTGTGTAGCAATATGTTTTGCTTAGGGATGTTTTTCTTGTGTAAATTCTGCTCTGGTAAGTTTTGCTGAGATATGTTTTGCTCAGGTATGTTTTGTTCATGGTTACGTGCTTCCTCCTCTCTTTGTCATTCTTGATAAGCATAATTTTGAGACCTTGTTCTAAATATGTCAGCATCGAAGTCTTTAGGGAGTTTAACACCTTTGCTTGTGAGCATGAGTAGGTATTTTTCTTTGTTGGTTTTCATGAGTTTTTCCACAAGTTTTTGAAATGAAGCGCTTTCTTGAGACTCTTGGAGGAGTTCCTCAGAAGTTTCTGTGTCTTCTAGATTTGGATATTCGAAAGGATTTGATAATCTTCGATCCATGCTAGACTCTAGTTGTGTTTCACTTTGTTTGTTTCGTTGAGAGTGAGTAACAACGGGCATCTAATAGAAACTTTCTGTGACAAAGGGAATGAACTCCTCTTCGATGTTTTGCTCAGGGGTTGGTGGTTCAAATCACAGTATATTGTAAGTGATGCACACTTCGGGGAAGAAAGCCGGATTGATCTTTCCTCCTTGATTTAGGCGTTGACTGAATGTTGATTTTTGACAGAATGCTCTACTCCTTAATGGTTCCTTGTCAAATTCATTTGTTTTGTCTTGAAAATACAAACGCATATGATGGAGGAATGTTCGATGAGATTTGAAGAGTTGGTGATTGATGTATAAAAAATTATTCCTTTTGACAAGTTTAAGAGAACTGGGTTGTTATTTCCTCAACTTAGTGTTATGATAAATACTCTTTCTTCTCAGAATATGAGGATTAGTCATGCACAAGCGATCAATGGTTTCCTTTGATTTGTTTTGGATTCAAGATATCTTGTTTGGAAACTACTTTATCAAATGAAGGTTTAGATGCTCCCTCATGACAAAGCGTGTAAAATGATATCGAATAAGAGATTTCCCGATATGAAAACTCAATTTGACAACTTGGAGTTTAAAAACAAGTATGTTTTTGGATAAAAATTCGTTTGATTGAAGGACATTTTGATACGTGTGATGGTGTTTCCCGATTTTGATAGGAGAGATGTGTTTTATCCCTTGACTAGTTTTTGGATTTGGACAACTTTGTTTTATGGAAAACATGCTTTTGGAGTAGTTTTGATACTTTGATTTGATTTTTTGTTTGATGGATTTCAAGATGAGGAAAGAAGGCTTCCTAAACTATTTTTAGATTTTTCAAAAATAGCTTCTTTTTTGCCCCCCTATTTTCTCAGTTTCTGCTATGCGCTAAGACAGAAACCAAATGCGCTACTGAATTTCCACAACGGGCTAGAGAATAAACTCCACATGCTAAGCTGCTCTTTTGATGGGCTAACAGGATTGTTGGAGTTTGTTTTATTTTGAAAGGTTTATGCACTAATAAGGGCTTCTAAAGCGCTAACTGTTGACTTCAACGCGCTAATGTTTGGTCTCAACATGCTAAGCTGTTGTTTCAACGCGCTAGAATGTTTTCAGAAAGTGTTGAGTTTTGATATGTTAATGTTTTGGATTGATCATGCGCTAAAGTTCAACAGAAATGCGCTATGTTGAAGTTTGCAAGCGCTAAGATGTTTCTCTTACGCGCTACAGTGCCCTGATATTTTTTACTTAGTGTTTTTCTTGTGATTTTTGAATTTTTCCTCTACTATGATAGATGATTTTGTGAAGTAAGAAATGAATGCACACCACAAAAGAGATAACCATTTTGCCTAGTCTAAACAATGAGTGTATGTTCTACAAGGATGTGTTCAAATCCCCAGTGTTTCAATAGGTTTGGATACAGAAAATACAAATCAATCAGACTCTTTATGCAAAGGTCATTGACAGTATCATAGCTCACTAGTCTCGATACTCCGTCAGCTCAAACAACTTTGTCACCCCTTAGGGGGCACCCATTTTTTTACCTTTTACCAGAAATTAACCCAAAGTAAATTGCTTCACAATTGAGTAGTTATGTTGGGAGATATATGGTGAGTAATCTTAGGGGCGGATTCTTCCCCACCCTTGCACTATGATACTGCAAATATTTGGATACTAACTCGGCTCAAGGTTTCTATCTCTAAGGTTCGTAATTAGGCTTCATGTTCAGCTGTCAGTGATAAACTACCTCATGAGGCTTCCCAACCTTTAGAACAAAGGCTTTACGTATTGTAAAGATATTGGGGGAAGGCTAATCATTTCGCACAACTGTTGAAAAGGACTTTCGTCACTTTCCACTTTTGATTATAGTGGGTTGGAACACTTGGTGTCAAAGTCATTCCCCACTTAGATTATTCCCCTCACATTGGCCAAAGAATGGATTTAAGAGTTGTTCAACTCCTTGGGAGGGCAAGTCTGCTAAACTTTTTAATGCAATAAACACTGAAAGCGTAAGAGTGGTCTAGCTTTTTGATCACCTAGTTAAGGGGAAAGCATATTCCTTCCATTTTCGAATCAAAGCACACAAGTGTTCTTTTTAACTTTTTATTGCAATGGTTTGGTAAAATCTATATGGAGATATTTCTCCACAAAAACATGGTGTTCATTTTATTCCATCAAATCAATGATTATCTGAGCTAGTAAAGGAAACTGGTCAACAAAGCAAAATTTTGATTTTGGTGGTCAACAAAAGAAATCGACAAAAGGGGGAAGAATTTCCCTCTTTTAACTTGAAAATAAAATTTAGACAAATGTGGTTCTTTTACGTTGCAAAAATTGGAAGTTGATCCTTTTAAACACCAAAGGATGGTGAGGTTGTTTTTAAAGCTTTTTGCAAAATGAAAGATTGTCTTGTTCTTTTTAATAACCCAAAAGGAAAGTTTTTCTCCTATGAAAGCAAGAAAGATTTTTGATTGTGGTTCTTTTTAGGTACCCAAATGAGATGTGAGTTCAATTTTAGCTTTTAAACAAGAATTAAAATACTTCAAACTTTTAACTAACTTAGCTAAGTTAGTAAAAAAAATTCAAACTATTTCAAATCTTAACTTAAAAATAAAAATGGGCTCCCAAACCTGCAAGAAACTGTCAAAAATCCTGGAAAATAATAATTAAAGCAGTTAGAAAAACACTGGCTTTGTGGACTTTCACAAGTCTAATTCTAATCTCGGTTACAAAGTAATTTTTTTCTTATGTCTGTGATGCGCTACAGAAAATATTGTATGCTCTACAAAATATACCGGATGCGTTATTAGACAAACCTGAAGGGCTGCACTGTTTTCCGAATGCGCTATACTGTTAGGTTCCCGCACCGAGACCTATAGGAAAAATTTTAAAATCCTATGCGCTAAGCAAGGATCTCTACGCGCTAGGATATGAGTTCCACGCACCGAACAATATACTAGATGTGCTATAATGTTAACTAGATGTGCTAAGTGATGTTCCCCATGTGCTGATTTCCCGCGTACCTGCAAAGATGGTTAGATTCAAAAACTGATTTGATTATTGGGGTTATGACCCACAGTGGGCGCCAGAAATGTATGCGAAAAAAATGGTTCGATGAAATCCAAAATGTGAAAATATTTCAAGGACTTGCCCACACACCCATGGGAGTCTTGGTGCAAGTTATGGAGTCATGAGGAATGACTCAACTTCCCAAGGAGTGTTCCATGGTTCTCTATCTCACAAGGTCCCTCAAGCCAATGTCTTTGCTCTCAGATCATTGAGCAAAGTGACTTAGGGATGACGAATGTAAGAATGAGGGATGCTTTGATTGAATTTAGTATGAAAGCATCCTATTTATGCATGATTTTAGTGAATGAACTAAACTAGATGATAAGACGACAAAGTTAGTAAAAATACTATCCTAACATGATATACTAGCTATATGATTTAATCTAATGATGATAGAAATACTCTAAAATGCTTATTAGATTAATTTCTATTACAAAGAGAGGCTAAAATGCTTGTTAAAATTAAGTATAAGTATGATGCTAAAGACTTGGATTCTGAAATGGAGGAATGAGAGCTCTATTTATAGGGAAAATAGGGCAATGGATGGTCAGGATTGAAGAATCTAATCAAGGGTCAGGATTGAAAGCTATCAATCCATGTTTGCAATTCTCACCAATGAAATGGTGACAATTGTCAACATAAGACTACTTGAGAGGTGAGGTAAGAAGCATTAAATTCTTGAGAAGACATGAAGGTTACCTTAGAAGGTAAAGGTTAAGGTTAGGTTAAGGTTATCCATTGGATAAAGCTTTTATTCAAAGGATAAACTCTTGTGCAAACGTTAAGGGGATAACCATGGTCAAAGCAATGAATGCTTGATGAGACCCTTGGGTTAGATGAGGGTTAAGTTAGACAAAAAGTCTCTAACCATGCCACTAAGGGTTAGTTAACCATTAATGGTTTGAAGACTTTGGGGACAAATTTGTAAGAGTCCTTCCAAATTTGGGGGTTTTCAACAAGTTAGCTTGTTGAAGGCATAAAGGCTTTAATGCCTTTGGAAGACTTTACTCCAAATTTGAGAAGTGACCTCCTCAAATTTAGGGAAAGGGGATAATTGATGAGTTTAGGTTAATTGATTAGGATTAGAGGTATTCTAGAAGAATTTAGGAAGAGGGTTAGGAGACAAGTGGGAGATGTAGGAAAATGCAAGTGGATGAGGGATACTGGGATTCAATTAAAATAAATTGCTTTATTTCAATTTGGTTGCAAGTTGGGGATTTAAATAAATTAGATTTATTTAATAGGGGTGAACTATTTAATTAAGTGTAAATTTAATTAAAAAGTAGAGAGAAGGGATTTAATTAAATACAATGATTCATTCAATTAAATGATATAAAGGGCTTAAGTGAATTTAAATAAATAAATAGAATAATTTATTTAATTAAATAGAAGAATGTGGGTAATTTAATTAAATTAGGTTTAATTAAATAGAGGAATGAGAATAAAATGAACATTAAATTTTCTTTTAAGAATATGGTCATTTTTATACGTCTACATTTTGCCCCTCTTTGAAGTGATGTGTGTGCACATATTGATTCAAAGAAAAATGATGTGTTGTCAAAATTTGATTATGATCAGTGTGATGTCATATCAAGATGTTCATGTTGTGCCTTAGATCTGGTAAATGATGTTGATAATGCCCCCTCGGGAGTTGAATCAAAAATTTGAAACTTTGATTTGAGTTGATAAATTTGATTGCATTTTAAAATTTTGCCTATGTTGAGTGCATTAATTTGATTCCTCTCCTGATAATGATATTTGTTGGTGTTAGAAGAGAGATCACGAGCAATTTACATGCTCGACTACACAACCCTAATTTCCATTTACCCTATAAAAAGGTAAAAAGTGATTTATTTGGTCTCATTTGTGCTTGTTGACTTTGGAGAAAGTGATACTTGGAGAAAAAGACAAAATGTCGATTCCCTTATCTTCTCATCGATTCGAGCACGTTCGAAGGTATCGGAGGCGCGCCATGTATGGACCACCGGTAAGTCATCATTTTTGACCTCTTTTTTATTTTGGTTTTGTTGTTTTTAGTCAAGTATTTCATTTTTTGTCACAAAATTTCACGGTTTAGCACGTCTGGTAGAAACCGTAGCGCATACGAAACAAAACGTAGTGCGTAGCATCTGGGTAGGTTAGGTTAGTGCAGAGGGGGGTTAAGATGGCGCATAGACATAGTTTAGCATAGTGGGTGCACAAGGTAGCGCGTAGGGGGAAGCGAGTAGCGCATCACTTAGACCTAGCGCTTAGGGTTAGCCGGGGGTCGCATGGGTAGGTTAAGGTAGCACGTAGGTGTGACCTAGCGCAGCAGGGTAGGTTTGCAGTGCAGGGCCAGATTAGGATAGTGCATAGGGGTTTTTAGGGCTTAGGGTGCTTTGGGTGGCGCATCGATAGAGCAGGGTAGCGCATAGGTGCATTTTAGCACTTAGGGTGCATTTGGTAGCGCATGGAGATTGTTGGATAGCGCATGTAGAGCAGTGTAGCGCATGGATAAAAGGTTTCAGTGCGTGGGTAGAAAAAATTAGGGAAAGTAGGATTTTGGTGAGGATTATGAGAAGAAGAAAGATAGGTAGGTGTTTGCCAGTTTTGCCGGGATGGGTGTGATAGTTAGTCTGCGTGTCCGCTGTCGTTGTTTTGATAATTTGTCCGATATGAGTTCCGATATGGTGTTTTCGATATGGATTTTGGAGATAACTTGATTTGATTTGTAATGTTTCAAGTTGATGTTGATCTAATGTTGATATTGATATGATATGATGTGGATTTGATATGGATTTGTGATGTGATATGAACTTGATTTGATATGCATTGTTTCAAGTTGATATAAATGTGGGACTTGAGTTGTTTTTCAAGTTGATATGGCTGTGGAACTTGAGTTGTGTTACAAGTTGATATGTTTGTGAAACTTGAGCTGTGTTACAAGTTGATATGATTGTGAAACTTGAGTTGTGTTACAAGTTGATATGATTGTGAAACTTGAGTTGTGTTACAAGTTGATATGATCGTGAAACTTGAGTTGTGTTACAAGTTGATGGATCTGATATGGATATGGATTTGATATGATGTGGAACTTGATTATATTTTCAATGTTTCAAGTTGATATGAATTGATATAATGAGGAAACTGATATTGGACATGTTTTGTTTGTGACAGGAGGGACTTGGGGTTGTTCAGTCACAAGAGCGATTTCCAAGACCGTGGTTGTTGATACCACGATTGACACAGGTAGATAGGGATGTTAGAGGTGTGGACTATCCTCTTTGTTAGAGATGCCTTGGTATATCATTAACCGGGGTTTATTGACAACTTTGGCCGAGAGGTGGCATAGTGACACCAACACCTTCCATTTGGCGACAGGTGAGATCACAGTAACACTTGAGGATTGCTACCAGATTCTGTGGATTCTCGTGGTAGGTGCACTTTTACCCTATGAGCAGGCTGAGGAGGGTGGGATAGAGGCACTTTGCCAGATTCTGCATGATGAGCATATTTGCAGGTATGAGATCCCATGGCAGGAGTTTATTGATTTGGATTATGCTCCTCTACCATTAGTGCTGGTAGGATTCATAGGTGGCTTTTTATGTCCTGACCGTAGGTCGAAGGGACTGGCAGTAGGATGGGGATTGGTTTTGGGGGACATGGTGACACAGGGTCACCGATTTGCATGGGGGTCGGCTATGTTGGCCCACCTATACAAGGATCTGCATCAGGTGGTTTACTTGGGATACAACAGTCTATCAGTGGGGGTCACGCTGCTACATGTATGGGCATGGGAGCATATTACCACCACGAGGCCACTAGCAGACAGAGATAGGCCTGTTGGATGCACCTATGCCCATGGATATAGAAGGATAGTTGTCCAATGTAAGCTGGGCAAACTAGAGCATTGGAGGCGAGTGCTAGATTATATTGATACGGTCATTTGGAGACCGTATATGGATTGCGAGGTGTGGGCCGAGGATGGGATGGAGATGCCATACGTCTACATGTCCCGATTTCTGATAGGGTAGACATCCTTTGTTATTGAGAGATTCCTGCACCTCCGAGTGTTGCGGTAGTATGGTCGACAATAGGGGATACCACAGGGAGCATGCTTGTATGCTCGACGGAGGTAGGATGTACCAAAGTGGGGACCCACTATTGATAGCGCAGTGGCGGTTGAGGAATTATTTCACCTAGCTGGCTAGATATGGGACTATGCCTACGAGATAGTGGATGCAGGGATGACCGATGAGTTCGCATCACTCTTTGTGGCTCATGCAGTGGCCAAGATATCAGATCTAGCGGAGATGATTCCCTCTTTTGATGATGAGGAGGATGAGTAGCACGAGAGGCTAGGGAGACGGGGAGAGGAGGGAGATGATCTGGATGAGGGAGGTGGGGATGGTGGAGGTGATGATGGTGGAGATGGTGGAGGAGGTGGCCGAGGTTGGCATGGGGATAGGGGGAGGGTTGATCGGGAGAAGAGAGGGGATTGAGGGAGAGTTGGTGGAGGAGGTGGGATATGGGTGGAGAGAGTAGTACGGCGGGCTGTGGAGGATAGAGGGAGAGGAGGTTTGGCTATTGGAGCTAGGGGCGAGGAATGGGTAGGAGAGGTGATAGCAGTGGTGGGAGGGACAGATGAGTTTAGATGGCCAGCCCAGAGGAGGAGGTCAGATGTTTTACCCCCACTAGCGCCAAGGACACGGAGAGGGACGGAGGGTCCCACTACACAGGTACCCCTCCAGATTTGGATTCTGACTCACTAGGAGGATGCTCAGATTAGGTCCTTACAGTTATCAATGTAGCACCTACAGACACATCTATTGGCGCATCAGTGGTAGATTACACAACTAACCACTGAGTGGGATACAATTTTGGAGTGGTTGGGTCGAGCTGAGGCTCGAGTAGAGACTTTTGACAGAGCAGTTGCAGGTGGCTCGATGAGAGACACCTTGAGGGAGTTGTCTTATACAGCCAAGGAGGCTGAGTATTATCAGAGGCATTACAAGGATGCGGTGCCCCGAGAGCATAGCGATGAGATCTAGTCGATCTAGGCAGATGGGGTCGAGGATAGAGAGAAGAGGCATGAGAGGGCCTACTCGTCAGGATCCACCTAGGGATCCTGGTGCTGGGACATCTACTGCGAGACCGTCACCCTCAGGAGATAGTCATACCTGAGAGACGTTGTCTCCTTTCTATTTGGATCATTTTCTTGTATTACGGGACAAACATGACATATTTTGTACATTTGATCATTTTTGAGATATATATGACATCATTTTCCTTGATTCTCATGTGATGTGTTATGGATGATGCTTTCTATATGATTTGGATTTTTTTATGATAATGATGCAATGCTTAGATGCATGTGATTTAATATGTGATGAATATGATGTGATAATGCATGATGTTGTGAGATGTATCTTGAAAATGAGATGTATGACAATGATATGTTGTGAGATGTATCTTGAAAATGAGATGTATGATAATGATATGCTATGAGACGTATCTTGAAAATGAGATGTATGATAATGATACACTGTGAGATGTATGATAATGATATGTTGTGTGCAACTAATTATAAAATGATATGCAACTAATTGAGCATCCTCATTCTTCCGCTTGTCATTCCTGTATAGTCACATGTTTTTGCTTTCTTTGTAGTTATCATCATTGAGCATTGATTTGTTGGAATATGTTGAAAATTTATACAAGCATAATGGTATAATTGAATCATAATGACCAGAGAAAAATTTACATGATTTTTGATTTTGCAAGATAGCACAAGCGCCAAGGTATAATTGAACCAGGATGACCTGAGTGTGGCTTGTGTATAAACAGACAAGATTAAACCATTTGTATGCACAAAGTGGATTCATGTCTTCAGTGATATGCTTTGAATCATGTCTCGAGACAAGTATTTGCACAGTACAAGTGATCACCTCATAGATAGAAAACTAAAAAAAAATATTGGAGTTCCCATGACTTTCTCTAGCTTGATGCATCGTCGAGAAAATGTAGAGGATCCAATAGTGTCAAAAAGTTCAAGTGCAAAAATAGTCAAAACTTCATGCTAGATGCAAATATTTGATACTTCAGAAAATCATCCATTATGTGTTGTGAATCCTTTTAAGTGATCAATGTTTGTTCTCGTGATTGTTGATTTGTTGTTGGACAAGATGCTCTAAGTTTGCTGGAATTTTAATCAATGTTGCCCCTAGCTGATTTTACCTCCTGATGCAGATATTTACAGTGATTACCAAGCCATGGTAGATGACAAAATGGTATTTTGATTAACAAGGACAGTGACTACACTAAGTATGTCCTGAAGAAATGGTATTTTGATAGAGTGTTGGGCGATGGCCAATATTGCGTGACTGTGGATATAAAAGTTTGAGAGTATAGATAGATAGAGGAGTCGTCCTCTCACAATAACACTTGTTGCCAGGTTTTCACCAGTTGTTTTTATTGTACCTTTTTATTTGCTTTTTCCTGATTTTTGATTTTTTTTTGACTTGTCCATGCATTAGACTGCTCAAGTGTAGTGTTTCTTTAGATGGATGTTGTTAGTTGGTTCGTCGAGCACATCTCCTTCTGAAGTTATTAGATGATAAGCACCCGATCCATAGGCTGATATGATAACATGGGGACCTAACTAGTTAGGTTCAAATTTCCCTTTCTTTCCCTAATCCTGTTGATTTCTGGGATTTTCTTTGAGGAATAGATCACCAAATTTAAAAATCCTAGGGATGAATTTTTTATTGTAGCTTCGGCACATGCGTTGCTGATATTCTTTGAGGTGAGTATAGGAATGTTGGCATTTTTCATCTAGAAGTTCTAGCTCTTGCAGTTGGTTTACTCGATACTCGTCATCTGGAATGAGGCCTTTCAAAGATACTCTGAGAAATGGAATCTCTACCTCCAGGGGTAAAATTGCTTTTGATCCATACACTAATGAATATGGTGTAGCTCCCATAGGTGTGCGGATGCTAGTTTTGTATGCCCAAAGTGTCGGATTGAGTTCCACGTGCCAATATTTTCCTACATCATTCACTGTTTTCTTTAGGATTTTCAATATTGTTTTGTTGGATGCTTCGGCCTGACCATTCCCCTGTGGGCAGTAAGGTGTAGAGAAACGATGTTGTATTTTGAATTTTCCACATAGTTCTCACACATCTTGGTTCTTGAAAGGTCGTCCATTATCTGTGATGATGGAACTTGGAATACCATATCTGCAGATTAGATAAGTAAGAATAAAAGAGGCAATTTGTTTCCCAGTCACTATGGTCATGGGGACTGCTTCAATCCATTTGGTAAAATATTTTGTTATAGTAATAATGAACTTGTGTCCATTTGAAGATGAAGGATGAATTTTGCCGACTAAGTCCAGTCCCCATTGGAAAAAGGGCCAGGATGTTGTGAATGGCTGCAGTTCCTGTGCTGGTGCATGTATAAGATTGCCATGGATTTGGCATTTAGGACACTTTTTTGCAAAATGGTAAGAATCTTTTTCCATTAGCGGCCAGTAAAATCCCATTCTTAGAATCTTTTTAGCAAGAGTAGGACCACTTGAATGTGTTCCATAGATACCTTCGTGAAGCTCTTGTAAAGCAGAGTCAGATTCATTATGATCAAGGCAACGAAGAAGAGTACCATCGAGACCTCGACGGTACAGAGTATCAACAGTGAGAGTATAATGGGTGGCTTGTCGGATAAAATTGCGTTTTTGGTTTCGAGATAGGTCAATAGGTAGGGCATTGTGTTTAAGATAGTTGTATAGTGTTTCATATAACGGAGAGTCAGAACCGGTCAAGGCATAAATAACATGGGATTCAAAATGGTTATAGGCTGGGGAGAACAGTTGCTCTACCAGAAACTCTTAAGGATGATGTTGCTCTAGAATCTATAGTAGTGAAGTGATAGTAGCCATTGCATTGGCTGCTTTGTTGTCTAACCTTGGTATTTGCGCAAAGGTGATGTGTACAAAATATTGTTTGAAATCGCCCACCATTCATTTGTATGGTAGCAGCTTGTCGTCTTTCGTCTGATAGTCATTGTTGATCTGATTGATGGCTAGTTGTGAATCTCCGTAGACTTTTAATTTTGTGATTCTCCATTTTACGACCATTTTGATCCCTGTAACCAGTGCCTCATATTCAACAATGTTATTTGTGCATGGAAACATGAGCCTATATGATCTTGGTATGGTGTTTCCGTCAGGAGAGATGAATAGAATGCCAGCACCAGAGCCATGTTGAGTATAGGAACCATCAAAGTATAGGGTCCATTGCTTGGTGTTTATAGTAAGAAAATCCCTATCTGGAAATTCAATCTCCATTGGTTGTTTATATGGTAATGGTGCATTCGCCAATTGATTTGTAATCACTTGTCCTTTGATAGCTCGTCGCTTTGTGTAGCGGACATCAAATTCGCTGAGAATCATTACCCATCTAGCCAATCTGCCAGTAAGAGCTGCTTTGCTGAGTAAGTATTTTAGAGGATCAATTTTTTCTATGAGCTTGATTGTATGCGCTAGCATGTAGTGTCGAAACTTTTGAGAAGCAAATACCGCTATTAGGCAAGCCTTCTTAATAAATGTATAACTCATATCCATTAAAAGTTCTATTGATGTAATAGATAGCACATTCCTTTCCTTCTTGATTTTCTTATGCTAACAGTGCCCCTAGTGATATGTATGTTGTTTATATGTAGAGAATAAGTGGCTTCCCTACTATCGGTGGTACTAGAATTGGCGGGTTCATTAGATATTGCTTGATTTGGTAGAATGATTCTGCGCATTTAGCCTCCCATCTGAATAGTACATTCTTATGTAGCAAATGATTGAATGGTAGACTTTTATCTACTATTTGAGTGATGAAACACCTGATTGACTGGAGCCATCCTTGCAAGGATCTGAGTTGACTGATGATCTTAGGTGGTGGCACCTCCATGATGGCTTGTACCTTTGCTGGATCAACTTCAATGCCCTTTTCTAAGACTATGTAGCCTAGTAACTTGCCTGATGTAACCCTGAAGACACACTTCTTAGGGTTGAGCCTCACTTGAAATTTTTCAAATCTGTCAAAAATATTTTCTAAGGTGATTAGATGTTCTGCTTGGGTAAATGATTTAGCTAGTAAATCATCCACATAGTCCTCCATGAAGGTATTAATCATGTCATGAAAGATTGTTGTCATTGCCTGTTGATAAGTTTCCCCAGCATTCTTTAAGCCAAATGGCATGACATTCCAATAGTATGTTCCCCAAGGATAGGTAAATGTTGTTTTATCTTGATCCTGTAAGGCTATCTTGATTTGATTATAGCCCGAAAAACTATCCATTAGTGATAGCATTGCATGGCCTGCTGTGAGGTCTATAATTATATCGATACTGGGCAAAGGAAAGTCATCCTTTGGACAAGCTTTGTTGACATCTCTAAAATCGGTGCCTATCCTGATGTTGCCATTTGGTTTTGAAACTGGCACGATGTTGGAAATCCATTTAGCATAGTCGATAGGTCAAATAAATCCGATGTCTAATAGTTTGTTTAGCTCATCTTTGACCATGAGTGCTACATGTGGATTCATCTTTCTCAGTTTTTGCTTGACTGGCTTAGCTCCTGGAGCAATGGACAAGTGATGCACGATTAACTGTGGATCAATCCTGGGCACATCTGCATATGACCAAGAAAAGTTGATCTGGTTTTCTTTGAAAAATCGGACAAACTCTGGACTTTCTTCTTCTGTCAAAGATTTTGCTAGATGTATGTTTTTGGCTGTTGTTGTTGTACCAATGTTGATTGATTGAGTAGGCTTACTCAATATGGGTGATCGCTCCTGATAGTGTTTAGGTAGAGTGTCAAGTCTCCCATCTTTAGGTGCCTTAAAATGGTTTTCACCCGTAGATGCATCCTTTATTTTTACTTTTTTGTGATCTATTGCTACCATTGACTGGTTTTCAGCAGTAGGTCCTTTATTTCTTTCATTTTTGTGACTGAGAGACTTCGCACTCCCCTGATTGCAGAGGTTGATACTTTGTTCACTGGTAGAGTCTGTTTCTGGGTTGACGGTACACAAGTAATGGATAATGGAATCATCCTTTGGGAAAATTGGTATGTCATGATTTTCAGGTTCATCCCAGTCTATGAGGTTAGGAAAGATAAGTGGTAAAGAGTCATTGGGTGGGTCAAGTTCAGCTGTTGTAAGTGTTAGGATGGAGGTATCATCATGGTTGGCTAGTTTTTTAAATAAGTTAATGATTTTATCGAGGTCTTCGATGGTACCATCTTCTGTGTAGATTTGTTTGTAATGTCGCTGCTCATTTTCCTTGGCATCATAGATATTTTGTGGATCAAATTCAAGTAGTCAAGGTTCTGTGCCTTGTTCTTCTTGAGAAATGGGTGTATGACTGTCATTTGCAGCAATATCTTTAGTAACATTGGAATAGCTGCCCCATTCATATTCATTTGAATAAATCTTCGAGGTATTATCCTAGATTTTGGCAGTGTTGTGGACTGGTATGTTGTAAGGTGAAAACAGGTCTTCGATGATTGATACGAGTCTAATAGTTTTCTCTGATTCTATATCAGATCCTGCTTCTACTCTTTGCATATTCTCATACATTGTCTCTCCTTGGGGAGGAATGATGTTATCAGGAGGTGATTTCTTTTTGTTTGACATTGTTTCTTGAACATGATGAACTTCTACAGTAGGTGCTTCCTTCTTTTGATTGATAGACTTCTCTTGATGTTGCATTCTTTCTTGGTATTCATGTTCCTTGCGTATTGTCTCTGTTGATTCAAATAGTGCCTCCTATCATGAGTCCTCATTGTATTTCTTCTTTGCCTTCCATTGAGGTTTTTGGTATTTTCTTGGTGTCTTCTTTGGTGGTAGAGTGTTTTCATAGCCCAATCATATTTTGTCCTTACAAAATTGTGAAGGAGGATCTAATGGTTCTGTGATGCCTTCCTGGCGTTTGCCGATAGGTCCTTTGCCATTGTATCCCATTTGTTGCATGATCAAGTAGCCTTTTCCATACAAATGTGTTGGTATAGCTACTTCCATAGTAGCTGCTATGTCTTCTTCCTCATCCTTGTGTAGCCAACTAAGGATGTCCTTTTCCTCTGATTCATGTGCTAGTGTGCCGAGTTGGATAAATTTGCAATCAAACTTGGTGATGGGTTATGTTGCTTGATGTGTTGATGCTATAGGTAATCCATGAGATTTAGGCGATGCTGGTAAGTTGGCTAAACACAAAAGTTCCAAAGAGTATTCTCCCATGCCTTGCTCTTTGATTTTCATTTTCTCCTTGAAATCCATAGATAGTGATTTAGACTTTTCTTGCTGAAGATCCGGTGCTGAGGAACTTTGTTTTTCTCTATTATGTGGAACCAAACTATCTTGGGCTGCCCCCATAGCATTACAATCTTGAAACGGGTTATGATCTGGTGATATAGAAATCTCTTGTCCATTGTAGGGGAACTTAACACACTGGTGATAAGTAGAAGGTACTGCTTGCATTTCATTTATCCAAGGTCGACCCAATAAGATATTATAGATGAGGTCTATATCTAAGACTTGGCACATAGTATCCCTTTGTATTGGTCCTACTTGAATTGGCAACATTACTATTCCTTTGGATGAACTTTCTTCATCATCATATGCTTTGATAGTGATCTTTTTGCGTGGATCAATAGATTTCTCAGAGAAGCCTAATGCACGGATAAGTTTCAAGATACAGATATTGAGTCCAACTCCCCCATCTATTAATACTCTTTTGACTCGATGTTTGTAGACCAAGACTTCAATGTGGAGTGGAGTATTGTGTGGATGGCTCAATGAGATATTATGATGCTTTGAAAAGGTAATGTTATGAGGCCTTGTCATGTGATCCACCATGGCTTGGAATTTGTCAGCATTCAGATCTTGAAGTACATTTGTTTCCAATAGTGCTTGTTCCAAGATGTCTTTGTGTTTTGGCAAAAGTTTCAGCAACTCCAATATAGATATTTGAGCAGGAGTTTTGCGCAGCTAATTGAGTAGATCATATTGAATTTTGGGTATGGTGTTTGTAGTTGACGTATGTCCCTTCAAGACATATTTTTGAGCTCTGGTGGTTACATTGATGGACTCATGTTTATTCTTGTCTTTGATTGTAATGATGTTTACTTGATTGTCCTCAGCAGATATATGATTCATGGTGTTATTGTATATGTGATTGATACAAGCTCCACGTGTATCATTTAAGGTTGAAGCTCCATCCCTGTTGTAGTTTGGAAGAGGATTCTTAAAGGCTCCATGGTCACCATTTGTCTTGAGACCATTGACTATTAAATCGCCTCTATCAATCATGTCTTGAACAATGTTCTTCAGTCTCATGCAATCATTTGTTTGATGGCCTTTTTTGTGATGAAAATCACAAAAGTGTGTCATTCCACAATAGTGGTTTGATTTGTGGTTCAAAGTTATTGATTGCTGGTAAGGAGATAATTCTGTTTGCCAAGAGTTCTTTGAATGCTGACTCCAATGATTTCCCTAATGGTGTGTAGACATGTTTTGGAAAGTTGTTGGTGTTACCTCGTGAGTTTGTATTAGGTCCTCGATTGGTGTTATTGTCTTGGGTATTGTTGGTGTTGTGAAGATGATCTTGATTGGTAGCTGGTGCATAAGGGTTAGTACCTTGGCTAGCACATTTTTTATTTTTGGTAGCCTAAGGATTACCTGATAAAGCTAATACTGGTTTTTTGGACTTCATATCATTAGGATTGTTTCCTCCTTCATTTCTAGTGTTTTTGTTTCGGGTCCAGAACCTGGATTTGTCTAAGTTGTTGTTGCTTTGGTTATTGTAATTAGAGCTGGATGAATTCATCCCTTCTTTGAAGAATATCAACGTTCCTTTCTTGACACATGCCTGTTCTACTTGCATGCCATTCTCAATCAATTTAGCAAAAGATGGTATGCATTGGAGTTTGAGTATGTAACTCATCTCGCTATTTAAGTTGCCGATGAAAATTTCCATCTTTTCCTTCTTATGCACATCTCGAGAATACCTTGAGTCCATTTGTCACCAACGTTGAAGGAACACCATGAATGTTTCGTTGTTCTTTTGTTTGGTATTGCAAACATCTAGCATGGTGATGGCATGTTGAATTTTGTAGGAATATTGAGTAATGAATTTGTTGACTAACTCATCAAAGGATCTGACAAGAGGTGTGACTTTGGATAACCATTCCATTGTTTGTCCTCCCAAGCTTCTTGGGAATAATCTCATTAAATAAGTGTCATCATGGGCAAATTCTAGGCTCATGGTGTATAATTCTCGGACATGATCGCGGGGATCATTTTTCCCATCATATTTGTCAAATTTGGGAATGTCTGAATTTGGGGGAAAAGGTATCATGTTTAACCTCCTGTCAAAAGGATAAGGACAAATTTCATTCAAGGAATACTGTACTGTTGATCCTTGTCGCATGTCTTGCATCTATTTTTGCAACATTTGTATTTGTTGTGTAAGAGCAACCAAGGGTGTATTTGTTTGTTGAGGGAAGAGTTCTTCCCTCGCATTGTTCCTAGTTCGGAATGGCATGTGTAGCAGTATGTTTTGCTTAGGGATGTTTTTCTTGGGTAAATTCTGCTCAGGTAAGTTTTGCTCAGGTATGTTTTGTTCATGGTCACGTGCTTCCTCCTCTCTTTGTCATTCTTGATAAGCATAATGTTGAGACCTTGTTCTAAATATGTCAATATAGAAGTCTTCAGGGAATTTAACTCCTTTGCTTGTGAGCATGAGTAGGTATTTTTCTTTGTCGGTTTCCATGAGTTTTTCCACAAGTTTTTGAAATGAAGCACTTTCTTGAGACTCTTGGAGGAGTTCCTCAGAAATTTCTATGTCTTCTAGATTTGGATATTCGAAAGGATTTGATAATCTTCGATCCATGTTGCACTCTAGTTCTGTTTAACTTTGTGTGTTTCGTTGAGAGCGAGTAACAGCGGGCATCTAGTAGAAACTTTCTATGATAAAGAGAACAAACTCCTCTTCGATGTTTTGCTCAGGGGTTGGTGGTTCAAATCACGGTATATTGTAAGTGATGCACACTTCGGGGAAGAAAGCCGGATTGATCTTTCCTCCTTGATTTAGGCGTTGACTGGATGCTTATTTTTGATAGAATGCTCTACTCCTCAATGGTTCCTTGTCAAATTAGTTTGTTTTGTCTTGAAGATACAAGCGCATATGACGGAGGAATGTTCGATGAGATTTGAAGAGTTGGTGATTGATGTATAAAAATTTATTCCTTTTGACAAGTTTAAGAGAACTAGGTTGTTATTTCCTCAACTTAGTGTGATGATAAATACTCTTTCTTCTCTGAATATGAGGATTAGTCATGCACAAGCGATCAATGGTTTCCTTTGATTTGTTTTGGATTCAAGATATCTTGTTTGGAAACTACTTTATCAAATGAAGGTTTAGATGCTCCCTCATGACAAAGTGTGTAAAATGATATCGAATAAGAGCTTTCCCGATATGGAAACTCAATTTGACAATTTAGAGTTTAAAAACAAGTATGTTTTTGGATAAAAATCCGTTTGATTGAAGGACATTTTGATACGTGTGATGGTATTTCCCAATTTTGATAGGAGAGATGTGTTTTATCCCTTGACTAGTTTTCGGATTTGGACAACTTTGTTTTATGGAAAACTTGATTTTGGAGTAGTTTTGATACTTTGATTTGATTTTCTATTTGATGGATTTCAAGATGAGGAAAGGCTTCGTAAACTATTTTTAGATTTTTCAAAAATAGCTTCTGTTTTGCCCCCTGTTTTCTTAGTTTCTGCTATGTGCTAAGACAAAAACCAAATGCGCTACTGAATTTCCGCAACGCGCTAGAGAATAAACTCCACGCACTAAGTTGCCCTTTTGACGTGCTAATAGGATTGTTTGAGTTTGTTTTATTTTGAAAGGTTTATGCGCTAATATGGACTTCTAAAGTTTTAACAGTTGACTTCAACGTGCTAATGTTTTGTCTCAACGTGCTAAGCTATTGTTTCAATGTGCTAGAATGTTTTCAGAAAGCATTTAATTTTGATCTGTTAATGTTTTGGATTGATCATGCGCTAAATTTCAGCAGAAATGCGCTATGTTGAAGTTTGCAAGCGCTAAACTGTGGTTCCAAAGCACTAAGATGTTGCTCTTACGCGCTACACTACCATGATATTTTTGACTTGGTGGTTTTCTTGTGATTTTTGAATTTTTCCTCAACTATGATAGATGATTTTCCTAAAGTAAGAAATGAATGCACAACACAAAAGAGATAACCATTTTGCCTAGTCTAAACAATGAGTGTATGTTCTGTGAGGATGTGTTCAAATCCCCAGTGTTTCAACAGGTTTGTATACAAAAAATACAAATCAATCAAACTTTTTATTCAAAGGTCATCGACAATACCATAGCTCACTAGTCTCGATACTCCGTCAGCTCAAACAGCCTTGTCACCCCCTAGGGTGTGCCCATTTTTTTGCCTTTTGCCAGAAATCAACCCAAAGTGAATTGCTTCATAATTGAGTAGTTATCTTGGGAGATATATGGTGAGTAATCTTGGGGGGGGATTCTTCCCCACCCTTGCACTATGATACTGCAAATGTTTGGATACTGACTCGGCTCAAGGTTTCTATCTCTAAGGTTCGTAATCAAGCTTCCTATTCGGTTGTTAGTGATAAAATCCCTCAGAAGGCTTCCCAACCTTTAGAACAAAGGCTTTATGTATCATAAAGATACTGGGCTAAGGCTAATCGTTGCGCGCAACTGTTGAAAAGGACTTTTGTCACTTTCCACTTTTGATTATAGTGGGTTGGAACACTTGGCGTCAAAGTCATTCCCCACTTATGTTGTTCCCCTCACACCGGCCAGAGAATGGATTTAAGAGTTGTTCAACTCCTCAGGAGGGCAGGCTTGCTAAATTTTTTAATGCAATAAACATTGAAAGCGTAAGAGTGGTCTGGATTTTTGATGACCCAGTTAAGGGGAGAGCATATTCCTTCCACTTTCGAATCAAAGCACACAAGTGTTCTTTTTAACTTTTTATTGCAATGGTTTGGTAAAATCTATATGGAGATATTGCTCCACAAAAACATGGTGTTCATTTTATCCCATCAAATCAATGATTATCTGAACTAGTAAAGGAACCTAGTCAACAAAGCAAAATTTCAATTTTGGTGGTCAACAAAAGAAATCGACAAAAGGGGGAAGAATTTCCCTCTTTTAACTTGAAAACAAAATTTAGAGAAAATGTGGTTCTTTTACCTTGCAAAAATTGGAAGTTGATCCTTTTAAACACGAAAGGACGGTGAGGTTGTTTTTAAAGCTTTTTACAAAATGAAAGATTGTCTTGTTCTTTTTAATAACCCAAAAGGAAAGTTTTTCTCCTATGAAAGCAAGAAAGATTTTTTATTGTGGTTCTTTTTAGGTACCCAAATGAGATGTGAGTTCAATTTTAGCTTTTAAACAAGAATTAAAAAACTTCAAACTTTTAACTAACTTAGCTAAGTTAGTAAAAAAAATTCAAACTATTTCAAATCTTAACTTAAAAATAAAAATGGGCTCCCAAACCTGCAAGAAACTGTCAGAAATCCTGCAAAATAACAATTAAAGCAGTTAGAAAAACACTAGCTTTGTGGACTTTCACAAGTCTAATTCTGATCTCAGTTACAAAGTAAATTTTGTCTCTAGTCTATGATGTGTTACAAAAAATATTGTATGCGCTACACAATATACTGGATGCGCTATCAGACAAACCTGAAGCGCCGCGCTATTTTCCGAATGCACTATAGTGTTAGGTTCCCGCGTC
The DNA here is from genome assembly GCF_030272615.1 of Cryptomeria japonica. Classification (NCBI taxonomy): domain Eukaryota; kingdom Viridiplantae; phylum Streptophyta; class Pinopsida; order Cupressales; family Cupressaceae; genus Cryptomeria; species Cryptomeria japonica. The sequence continues at coordinate 525,125,858 of NC_081413.1, forward strand.
GAGACCTATAAGAAAAATTTTAAAATCCTATGCGCTAAGCAAGGATATCTATGTGCTAGGATATGAATTCCACGCGCTGAACAATATACCGGATGCGCTATAATTTTAACCAGATGTGCTAAGTGATGTTCCCCACGTGCTGATTCTCCTTTCCCGCATGCCTGCAAAGATGGATAGATTCAAAAACTGATTTGATTATTGGGGTTATGCCCCGTGGTGGGCGCCAGAAATGTATGTGGGAAAAGCAGTTCGATGAAATCCAAAATGTGAAAATATTTCAAGGACTTTCCCACACACCCACGGGACTCTTGGTGCAAGTTATGGAGTCATGAGGAATGACTCAACTTCCCAAGGAGTGTTCCATGGTTCTCTATCTCACAAGGTCCTTCAAGCCAATGCCTTTGCTCTCAGATCATTGAGCAAAGTGACTTAGGGATGAGGAATGCAAGAATGAGAGATGCTTTGATTGAATTTAGTATGAATGCATCCTATTTATGCATGATTTTAGTGAATGAACTAAACTAGATGATAAGATGACAAAGTTAGTAAAAATACTATCCTAATATGATATACTAGCTATATGATTTAATCTAATGATGATAGAAATACTCTAAAATGCTTATTAGATTAATTTATATTACAAAGAGAGGCTAAAATGCTTGTTAAAATTAAGTATAAGTATGATGCTAAAGACCTTGATTCTGAAATGGAGGAATGAGAGCTCTATTTATAGGGAAAATAGGGCAATGGATGGTCAGGATTGAAGAATCTAATCAAGGGTCAGGATTGAAAGCTATCAATCCATGTTTGCAATTCTCACCAATGAAATGGTGACAATTGTCAACATAAGACTGTTTGAGAGGAGAGGTAAGAAGCATTAAATTCTTGAGAAGACATGAAGGTTACCTTAGAAGGTAAAGGTTAAGGTTAGGTTAAGGTTATCCATTGGATAAAGCTTTTACCCAAAGGATAAACTCTTGTGCAAAGGTTAAGGGGATAACCATGGTCAATGCAATGAATGCTTTATGAGACCCTTGGGTTAGATGAGGGTTAAGTTAGGCAAAAAGTTTCTAACCATGCCACTAAGGGTTAGTTAACCATTAATGGTTTGAAGACTTTGGGGACAAATTTGTAAGAGTCCTTCCAAATTTGGGGGTTTTCAACAAGTTAGCTTGTTGAAGGCATAAAGGCTTTAATGCCTTTGGAAGACTTTACTCCAAATTTGAGAAGTGACCTCCTCAAATTTAGGGAAAGGGGATAATTGATGAGTTTAGGTTAATTGATTAGGATTAGAGGTATTCTAGAAGAATTTAGGAAGAGGGTTAGGAGGCAAGTGGGAGATGTAGGAAAATGCAAGTGGATGAGGGATAATGGGATTTAATTAAAATAAATTGCTTTATTTCAATTTGGTTGCAAGTTGGGGATTTAAATAAATTAGATTTATTTAATTGGGATGAACTATTTAATTAAATGTAAATTTAATTAAAAAGTAGAGAGAAGGGATTTAATTAAATACACCGATTTATTCAATTAAATGATATAAAGGGCTTAAGTAAATTTAAATAAATAAATTGAATAATTTATTTAATTAAATAGAACAATGTGGGTAATTTAATTAAATTAGATTTAACTAAATAGAGGAATGAGAATAAAATGAACATTAAATATTCATTTAGGAATATGGTTATTTTTATACGTCTACAGGTAGTATCCCATTATTTACTGGCTCCTTGCCTAGTTTAATATTTCAAAAAAGAGAAGCAAAAGGTTGGAGGCATTGGTCGAGGTAGATCCAAGGGATTCTTACTAGGAGACAAAAGATAAAGATGAAAGGGTAATGATCTAGTGGAGACACTCCAGAAATGGAAAACCTTGGAGGAGGAAGTCAAAGCCCTCAATGATATGGTGAACTAGGATGAGGTTAGGAAGAAAACAACAAGGGTTATTGTAGAGTTACATGGCAAACAAGATACTCTCAAAAGGAAACTAGATGAGATGGCAGAGTATAACAATTATATGGTGAAAAATAACTAAGCTTCCTTATAGGTTATCCAAGATGAGCTCAAGAGAAGACACATGAAGAGGAAGCAATACTTGGAGATAACGATAGGTGTTGCTATTAAGTCGAATCGAACCATGGTCAAGACTACTACAAAGTCCCATGCTACTTCATCGAGAAAATGTTCTATCAAAAAACTGTCTTTCCATGAGTAGGTTAAAGAGCTTAGCAAGGATTGGCAAGTTGTGAAAACACCCACCATGTAGACCATCGATTTGTGTCTTTTGTGGGTAGTGTGGCATTTGTTTTTTGGTTTCATGTTCTATTTTTTTTGTTAGTGGTCTTTTATTGGCTCTAGTTCTTTTTGTTAGTTGGTCCAATCCTAGGTGTTCTCACTCCTAGTGAGACCCCTATTCTTTATTGTTTGACTATTTTGTAAAGGGTTTGGGCCCTCTCCCGCTTTATCTAATATGAACATTTTTTAACATGTTAATGAAAATCAAATCTCAAAACACCAATAAGAATAAATATACATAAATATTTCTACCAAAATTATAGTCTACCTAGAATATATTTGTGCATTTATTTAAAAAGAACAAATTCACCTAGAAAGTTGTCTCATACTAAAAAAACCAATTACAGACAACCAAAGGCCAATGCCTTGACTAAAATTGCTCAAGTTATTGTTGCATCCATTAGAAAGAGAGATCTAGTTTTGCCTTTTGATGCAACGAAATTGTATGACGTTCTTGCAAATAAAGAAGATGTAGAACCAACGCTCTCTTCAACCAACCTGTTTGAGTATGTAATCTCTCATTTTCATTTTTCATAGAACATTTTCTTTTATTTGGAACAGATGAATTATTAACAAAATATTTATTTGTGTTCTTTTCTTTTCCAAATTATTGATACAGATAACATCTAATTTTTTTTAGTGAAGCCATAGATCCGATGATCTAATGATGAAGAAAACAAAAAATTAAAATTATTAATGTTCTTGCAAAAAAAACTATAAAAGATAATAAGGTTGAAGATAAAATTTACTCTACTAAGCCATACAAATGTAATCTAGTGATAATACCAAACTTTTGTCAATCATAGGTGGGCCATGGTAAATTGTGCTCTAACAAATTGGAAATAATTATCTACGAAGAAAGAACGGAAAATTGAATCCAATTAATTCTCTAGATATATTAGGTTTTAATACATTATTTTTCATATGCCAAAACGTTTTAGTGGACTAACTTGGATGATAAGAACTTTTTAAACTTAGTAAGGAATGCTGGATGCATGTCATCAAGCGAAATGGAAATGCCCATGAATTTATATTTTCTTTTTTCTTCATAAAATTATAGTATTGGGCAAATTTTATGGTAGTATACCATTAGACATAAAATTGTGTTTGGAAATTTTGATTTTTAAACAAAATTATTTTTAATTTTTTAATTGCTATTGAAACTTAAATTGTTTAGTTAGTGATATACTGATGGTGAAAACACTCAAAGCAAAAAAATAAATAGAGAAAGGAGGGGAATCATTTGAATAGCCCTTGGTCATCTTTGACCATATGGCTACCTTTCTATGATCGAGTCGTCCTTCAATATTTTTGTTGCTTGAGAAACAGAAGCCAAGGTATAACCTTGATAGAAATGATTGGAACATGAATAATTCTCTTTGTACTTGCCATGGTTGTGGTAGTTTTGGTGGAAGATAAGTGAAGAAATAGGAGGGCCACTCTTTCTGTAATGTGGCTTGTGCTACAATTTGTTTTTCTGGGATTGGCAGAGGCATTATACACCATTGGTCTGATTGAGTTCTTTTAATATGTGTTTGCTATTCTTGAAATGATCAAAGTCTTCTATCCAATTCAAGGTGGATGCATACAATATCCATAGTTGTGCTTAATATTAAAGATTACAAGGATTTGTCAAAAATATTTGTAGAAAAAATAAATATTTGATATTAGAATACTTGTTCAATTACACTAACTCATCAATTTTAACTATTTAATTTAGATGATATCTAATAATAAGTATTTACAAATTTAGATGAAAAACTTTTTGCCAAAGATAATTGTGCCTTAAATGGACCAGAACACCTTTTATGCACAACTATGCCTCTTTTTAGCTTTGTGAGATTAATGTACTATCCTAGGAAGGGGCATGAGAATTTTTACGAAAGAAAATCATACAGTTTGGGAAGAATTTGATGAGGTCAACCAATGTGCACCCCTCCTATTTGGTGATTGAAATATAACAAGGGAGGTCATTGATGAGACCTAGAATTGTCGTCATTTTCTTGTTTCTAGATTTATATTTTTCATGAAATTCTTGATATTTTAAAGGCATTATCCAAACTTACCTAGCTATCTTAAGTATTTAAGCACTATGGATGGTATATATTATATTGATAAATGAATGTGTGATTTTGTGAATGTTTATAGAATGTTATGACATTTTGTGTTGATAATTATGATTAATGTTCATGAGATACTTTTGAAGAAAAACTAACTTGCAGCAAAGGGTGATTGTCAACTTGCAACTGAAGGATGACCATCCACAATGCGTTCAAACTTGTACAACTGATGGAGGTAGTGATTGAGGAATGTGTGAACATTTTATTTATGAATCCTTCCATCTATATTGATTTTGTTGTTAGAAGTAAATGCAATTATAGGAATAAAGAGAATTGTGGGAACAATAGAACATGACTCGTAAATTATTGTGCCTTGTTTCTTCATGCTTTTGATTATAATTATTTCCTTAATGATGCAAAGTTCGAAGAGAGTTGTGACACTCCCGTCTCTTGATAATTAGATTCCTATTTTTTTAGGATAGAATAAGTCTTCTCCCTATATTCTTTGGAGGATTGACATCTTCTTACAAGTTGTTTAGAGGCTGCAAATAATCCAACTCTTGGGATTTTGTATATATGTTAGATCCTATCAGAGTCATTAGTTAGTTACCAGTTTGTCACTAGATTTTGGTTTTCACTATCTCTGTCAAAATCAATAAGTTTGTTATCAGTTTATGTATTCTTTTCCAATTATGATAAGAAATGAATTTAGTCAATGGACCTTTGAGTTGAGAAGTAAATACTAATAATTGGGATTGCAATCACTCAAGCAAGGGGGTCACTTGAAGTACTGCAATATACTCCTAATAGATTAGATTGTTGGGAAGATTAGTTTTATTTGTTGTTAATTAATATAATAATTTGTTAAGTTGATTTCCTTGATTTTAGATTAATGTGCTTCATTGTTATAAATAACTTGTTTGAGACAAGTTGTGTGTAGTCAAGCTGCAACGTAGTTAATTTTTTTAGGAATAGTTACCCATAGCAACTATCGTACCAATAGGTTTACCTTCAAAATAGTTATGCCTTTGATTAAGTTTGTTAATTTAGTTTAATTTCCTATACACAATCAATAAGAAAACTTTCCTATACACAATCAATAAGAAAACTTAGAGTCTCCTCAACTATACATACATTGACAACCTCATCCAAGAAGATATGCTTCCCTGGTTGATAATTAAACATAGCACATCTAAGCTAATAAGTTGCTTGATAAGGGATTTGTTAGTCTATTGAGTTTAATGCATACCTTTTCGACATTGATTTATCACACTTAGATGGAGTTAGACATTTTTTACCTCATTGGCAGGGATGGTGGTAAGCTTTAGGGTCTCTGAGTTTAAGATTTATTTCTATGTTGTTTCTGATGCTCTGCAAAAAGAATTAGAAAATTTGTTTGATGGCAACACACACAAGAGCACAAGAAACAAACATTAGTGTTAGCAACAAAAGATTATCCTAAATAGGCATATCAAGAGAGATATTAAGCATGAAATAGAAAGCATATAAACATAGAATAAAATAGCTAATCAAGATGCTCATAGTTGCTCCTCCCTTGTTCCTCTCCTCTCCAAGTCCCAAATGAGTGTAGCTCTCAGCTTTTAGCACTAGCCATGGATGCCATATGGAGATTCAAGATAGTTGAATATGATAAGCAAATGCTATGCAAGTGTAGATAGTGATGCTATGAGAAAGCTCTATGCTAATGCCAGTATAACAACAATACTCTAATGCTTCATTTTTTTGCTTGAGGAGAAGGGTTCTATTTATAGAAGAAATGGGGAAATGAAGGGTTAAGATTGAGTAATCTTAACAAGGGTTAGGATTGAAAGATATTCAATCCATGTAAGACTTTCAACCCAATCCCATGTTGACAAGTGTCACCATGAGGAGGCTTGAGAGGAGAGATAAGGAGCATTAAATGCTCGAGGGTACATGATGGTTACCCTAGTCAAAGAAATAAATGCTTTGAAGAGACACATGGGTTACATGAGGGTTAAGTTAGGGGTCAAAGTCCTTAACCATGGGTGCAAGTGGAATTAACCATTAATGGTCATGTAAGAGCCATAAGTGGTTTGGAAGACTTTAGAGGTTAATTTGTTGAACACATAAAGCATTAATTTCTTTTCAAAGACTTTGGAGTCTTTGAGAAGTGACTCCAATTTGCTTAGGAATGTGACAATATTTAGGGGATGGATTAGGTTAATTAGGAAAGGTTTAGAAGAATCTAGAAGGGGTTTAGGCATGTAAGTGGATTTTGTAGGAAAATGCAAGTGGGAGGAATTTTGGTATTTTTAATTAAAATAAAATCATTTATTTCAATTAAATGGTGTTGTAGACACCCAAAAATGGTCAACGCTTGCGAGATCATACTTTAACATTTGCGCATTGCCTCATTTTAGGTTTTTGCGTTGCATTAACATTTCTCCTATGTCACGCACTTGATTTTTATCATTTGCAAACATTGAGTCATTCTTCTACATTCTTCAATCATCTCGTCTTTGAATTTGGTCTTGTCGACAACATTATCCAGTCATGATTTTGATCGATTTTACTTTGTCACATCAATATGCGTATTCATTTGTCATCATTTTGGACATCGTCAATCCTAATTAGGGTTTTGTCCTCTCTTCAATCTTTTCATTTTGCGACCGATTTGTCATCGATTGTGGTCATTTCCAATTATGTCATCTTGCAATCTATTTGGTCAACCTTGTCATTTTGCCACCGATTTGTCATCGATCATTGTCTGTCTCAATTATGTCAATTTGGATCAATTTGTCATTGTTCCTCGTCAATTGGCGTATTTCTCAATCAAATCATTTTGTCGTATTGGTCATTTATCAAAATCAAATCATGACATTAATTATCTTTAATCAAGACCTAATTGTCATCTTCGCATTTCTAATTCGTCTTCTAGGGTTTTATGATTTGGTCATTTAACCTAATTCGCCATTTCTTCCTCTAGGATTACTAAATTACTTGTTAATCCTAAGTCTTCTTATTACAATTAAATCTTTATTTAATTGGCTAATTCTTCTTCTTTGTGAATTGATTAATAAATGAAAAATTATTAATTAATTCACTAATTCCTAAATCCTATTTTTCATCAATTTCTAATTCCAATTTCCTAATTGGTCATCAATTTCAATTTCCTAATTTTTCAAATTTCTAATTCCTTTTCCCTCCTAATTCATCTCCTAATTCCATGGGAGTGGCATGTCAATTTGTCATGAAATTGTCATAATTGACAATCAATCAATTTTGACATAGAATGTGTCATAATTTGTCATCAAATTGTCAATCAATCAAATTATGCATGGAAAGTGCATAATTTGTCATAATTTGTCATATTGATTTGCAATTTCCATTTGAATTGCATCATGCCAATTTTGTGATTTCTCCAATTTCTCTATAAATTGGATAATTTTTCTTCAATCAACCCCCTTCAATTACTTCTTGAAATCCGAATTGCTGTCAAACTATCAAATTTTAGTTCTAGTACTCTTGAGCTTTTTGCTTTCAATTGTGAGGGCACTTGTAGGTGAGATCCACAAAACTATTGAAGAGGAAAGAACAACAATGGAGCCGCATGGAAGGAGTATTCAATCTTGGATCTGGTTTGCTTAATGTTTTCTTTTGAATGCTTCATTTTCATACCTTCATTGAATGTGCTTTAGAATTAGGTTCATTGCAATGAGTATTTCTTTGATTGAGCTATCATGTCTAATGTTTTGATTGATCTACTTCTCTTGTAATGATTCCTAATTTCTATGCCACATTAAATGGTGAACCCGACATGAAATACTAACCTTCTAACCATCTTACTGTGTTTTGGAGTGCTTCTAAGCTGATTTGCAGGTCAAAAACTCAAAAACAGGGCCGTGCAGTGCATTCTGGACACATCCTGCGCCTGTGTAAAGCATCTTGCGCCTGTGTTGAAGAGTCTTGCGCCTGTGTCAAGACATCTTGCGCTTGTGTTTGACAACCTGCGCTTGTGTCCTGTCTTCTGCGCTTGTGTAAAGTCCAGATCAGAGGGTAAAAAAATGCAGTTTACTTGAAATTTTTGATGTTTTTGCATTCTGTTTTCTGTGTTTTGGATTTTGGTACTGATTATTTGTGCAGGATCTTGGCTTACGCATGACAAAGACTAAAAATCAAATTACTAACGTGTGTTATGCAGATTCGATGGTCAAAGACTATAAATCAAACTTCTGACATGTGTTTTGCAGGTTGCCTTGGAGAAACAACCAAATTGTGTGTTTGAGTTTTCTAATTAGGCACTTAGTGATTTTTTTAAAATAGGTTGGAAATGAACCCTTGTTTGCTTTGTTTTCTAAGTATGACATTGGAGTAGGAGAGTATGCTCTCATCCTTCATAGGGTGATCAGAAATCCAGATCTTCAATACCATGCTTGTCTTGTTGATTGTTTGTTTCCATTAGAGGGCCTGCCTTCCCGACCACTTTGCTTTAGCAAGCAAGTGATAATCGTGAGAAGGGAACGACCCAAAGTGAGTACGGCTAGAATTCCTGGGCATTCTAACTCACTATAAACAAATACCTGATGAGCGAAAGCTTTGAAGGAAGTGTTACGTGGGAATTGTAGTTACTTGGGAAGTGATGCCCCTTGAAACTCTTTCTCATATCAACATCTAAGTAGGGCCTCTTGGTCTAAATCGCGCTTGCGTGACTACATTTGTTGGTATCTTGATGGGCTTAATGTCTCAATCATGCTTGCATGACATCAAGGAGTAATGCTTAACAGAAATCCTTACTACATACCTTGTTTTTAGAGGCCAAAAACCCTTCTAGTTGCTTGAGAAGGACAAATTCGGATACTTGGAAGAGATACTAAGTTCGCCATGGGGAGATTCCATGGGGACTGATGCTTGGCTGCCCTGAGAAGTGAGTGCCGTGGAGGGGAGCCCGTGGGGTCAAGCATCTATGTATTCTCCTTGAATCCCATAATGAGTCTACCTCTCAAGTACCTAATGTCTTTGCCTACCATAAGAAATGTGGAAATGAGCATGATTGTCTTGAGTCTAAGTTGCAATATCTTGTATTCTTTGATTGTCAAAAGTTGAATACCATTTCAAGAACAAGCACATTGATATAACATAAGATTTAAACACCAAAGACATTCATCCAACAAACATTCAACAAGATTCAAAGATCATATTCCTAAAGCATGGTTATCCAACAATGTTCAAAAACTTGTCTCAACTCTTATGCCACTTACATTTAGGTTCATCCTAGGTTGCATGTTGCAAAGTCATTATCAAGTATCAAGTTTAGGTTTCACCTAAGTCATACTTCTTTTGCATACCAATAAGAGTCATCCATTTGCATATATTCTCTTGCATAAGAGTAATATCATTTCATAATTAAACCTTAGGTTTCATCTTAGGTGGACATTGTCATACATTTGCATTTGCATATCCCAAGTCTCTTCATTAAACCTAAGTCTTTATCATATCATATTAAGATCATTTGCATATTAATTATCCTTTTGCATATAGTATCAAACCTAGGTCTTGTCATACTTGAGCAATCCAAATCTTTGGTAAACCCTAAGTCATTGTTAAGAAGTCTAGACCTTATCAAGTCTTTTGTCCTTTTTGTCATCAATATCATTTCGTCAAACCTAGCTTAGTATCCAAGCATATAGGGGAGACATTGTCATTTTGTCCTTTGTCCATTAAGTCCTTTTGTCCTTTGAGGTCTAGACATCATTTCAATTTCCTAAGGGTCCATCTCTTAGATTTGCATTTCAAAAGTTTGTCAAAATCTTCAAAAACAACCAAAAACATAGATTGCATTTTCATCTATTTAGTTTGCATTTAGTTACATATCATATATTGTCTTTGAAAAATTCCAAAAAAAATTGCATTTGTATAAGTGACATGCCTGTTGAGACAAGATCAAGATCTAAGAAGATGAGTGAACCAATGTATCAATCCGTGGATAACATAGCAAATTCGCAGTTTCAAACTAGTCAAACAATGCAAGTTGAAGATTCATCAAACACCTCTCTACCACCATATGGAACGGTTCAACTTGGACCACCACCATTATATGAACCAGTATTTGTACCCATGAAACCAGGACATGGGAGTGTTCCACCAACTCCAAGAGGAAGTGCACCTTTTAATTGGGATCAACCAAATTTGCAACATGATATTCAAACTCAAACACTGTATGAAGATCAAACTCTTTCACAAGGATTCGGTTCAGACCAAGGTATTCAACAAGAAACGAATCCAAATGTCCAACCAGATTCTTCATCTGATTCTGATGCCTCTGATGAGGTTGACATGTTCCTTCAAGATCCAAAGGTAATAAAAAGGATGGATAAATTCCTGAGAAAAGTTTTTAAAACGTATCCTCAAAAGTATCTTCACATGATGAGTGATATGGTTCCCTTAAATGAACCAATTAATGTGCAAACACAACAAGGCAGTGAGCCGTTAAGTTTCTCTTCGCATCTCAATGAAGAAAATGTGCAACAAGAGCTTCAATCTACATTGATGAGAAAACGTACTTCAAAGGCATTGTCAGTGACTATTCCTCAAAAGTCATTGTTTGAGACGATAAATAATCCATTATTCAATACAACGCCTGCAATACAAGATCAAATGAAGACTATGCAAATATCGACAGCAGTTCCTCAACAAGAAGTGGTTCCTCATATGCATAAAATTGGATCAACATCCAAGATACAAGAAAGTTTCACAACTAGAATGCCTAATGTCAATAATGTCCAAAGCACTTCCATGATGCAACAAAGTTCTTATGTATCTTTGTCAAACACTATTGCGACAAATCCTTCGATAATGGCTACACAAAGAGCTATGGATAGTGGTGTGCACCATCAGCAATTGTTGCAACAATTGAGTAATACGCAGAAGGTACGATCAAATGTGCAAACAAATGAAGTGCAACAACAACAATGTCGCATTCGACAAGAAATTGCAGCGCCTTCGGCACCATTACGAGTTAACACAAACTTGCAACAATCACAAGCGATTGGACAAACAACACAGCAAGTTAATGTAAGTGCTATACCCCATCCTAAGGAGAAGCAACGAAAATCATCTAAACAAGCCTTTTTACAAATGATTGGATATACACTGCGACAACAATTGGCACAAAGTCAACAAATTCCAACTCATCAACACCAACAATATGTGCCGCAATATGTGCCAAGACAAACAAGTTATCCTACTTCACAACCGCAAGTGGTGCCTATGCAATATCAACAGCCTACTCAATTGCAATATCAACCTGGACTCCAAGAAGCACAACAACAAAGTCAATATCAGGGCATAGCACAACCGCAACAACAAGAAAAGTACCAAGAACTTTATATGCAAGAGACGCCAAAAATGGCCATGGCGGAGTATCAACAGCCAATCGGAAATACAATATATCAACAAAGAATACCAACTGGGATTAATGATGAACTTCTACAATCTGATACAATTGCGCAACAACTTGAGATGTTGCGACGAAAAATTGATGCATTAGAAGCTAAAGGAACAAAGAAGTTGTATACAGATCAAGATTTATGTCCTAATCCCTTTGACAAGAGTGTATACATGCCTCCATTCCCCAAGCATTTTGAGGCACCCCACTTTGAGAAATATAGAGGGAATGGCAATCCAAGAGATCATATTCGAGCATTTTACGCAGCATGCATAGAAGTAAGCTATGAGGAGACATATTTAATGCGATTATTTGCACGAAGTCTTGCTGGACAAGCTATGGATTGGTATTCACATTTGCCAGGAAATATAAAGACTTGGTCAGAACTGGCACAAAAGTTTATATCTCATTTCGCGTTCAATATCGATAGCGATGTGACTATGTCGGATTTATGCAATTTTAAACAAAAGCAAGGTGAACCATTAGTGACCTTTTTGCAACGATGGCGAAGTTTGTATAGTCGTTCTTCTCTCGATATACCTGAAGAACAACAAGTGAATCTGTTTATCCAAAATCTAGTCCCAGAAATGATGTATGAGCTAAAATTGAAAAGTCCTAGTACTATAGAAAAACTCATTAAGAAAGGAATGAATATTGAAGCAGCTCTTGTAGCTAAAGGAATTATCAAGCTCAATAAGGACAATGACAACACAAATTATTCAGGGGATAGAAACAGATTTTGGTATAAGAACAAGAACATCACTAATGATGGTGTTGTTGATGCGAGAGTGGTAAATGCAAATCAACCCCCATTCACAATCAAGAAGTTGAGTATTCCTAATATGTCGACTATGGAACAAAATCAAGTACCTAGGAACAATGTTACTCAACAGTTGCAGCATACACAACAGTCACAATATCAACAGCATGCTCAACAGTCGCAATATCAACAACGCGCTCAACAGCCGCAATATCAACCGCATGCTCAACAGCTACAATATCAACAACATGCTCAACAACAGTATGCTCAGCAATGCAATCAACAACAAGGCCAACAACAAAATCAACAACGCAAACCCTTCCGATCGCGGGATGGGCCTCCTCGACAGTTTACACCATTGGGAGAGCCTATCGAATCAGTCATGAAGCAATTAATACAAGCAAAGTTTATCAAACTACCAGATATTAAGGCAGAACCAGCGGAAAAACCGCATTGGTGGAATGATAATGCGTACTGTGAATATCATCGGTCTAAAGGACATAAAACCGCTTCATGTTTTCAATTAAAACATATGATTCAAGATTTATTGGAACAAGGAGTAATTGAGATAGATCTAACCCATCCGACCTCTAATACTGATCATACTATTTTCAAAACTCCTTTGCTTGATCATGACAAGGGTAAAGCGTCTTCTTCCAATTCTGCTCAAACGGCCAATTATGCAAATATCGGTTATCACAATGTCATTAATTGTTTTCATGCGTCAAATGAGTATGTGTCTACCTTGAGAATAAAAGGACAAGATCCTTCTTGTGCGGTCACCACTCGTCGATCCAAAATAGTCGTGAAAGGAGCTCCTGTAGCTCCTCCCAAACCAGTGCCTGCGGGTCAGTATAATCTTTTGGATCATCTAGGAAAAACACCTGCACAAATATCCATTCTAGAGTTGTTGAAAATGTCTCCCATGCATCGTGCAGTCCTAGATAAAGCTTTGACTGAGTCAACTGTCCCGACAGATATTGATGTTGACCAATTTCAAGCGCGGATTGGACATTTAGCCATTTCCCAAAGTGTCGCATTTTCCGACGGTGATATCTCACCTGACAAGCTTCCCCATAATGACCCTTTGCACCTAGAAGTCTTTGTCCACAATTGCAAAATCCGGCGAGTCCTGATAGATGGCGGAGCAGGTCTCAATATCTGCACCTTAAGAGTGGTCATTGGCCTCGGATATTCAGAAAATGACATAGATGCTTCCAAAAGGATAACAATCAAAGCCTATGATGATGCTGAACGCCCATCCAAAGGGATAATTGTCTTGCCCATCAGAGTTGGTCCAGTGACGGAAAACACTTTCCTACAAGTCCTGGACCTTGATCTCCCTTATAATATGATCCTTGGCCGCCCATGGATCCATGCCATGAAAGCAGTTCCGTCCACTTATCATCAATGTCTAAAATATCCTTACAACGGAACTGAGATAACCATTCCAGGAGACCCTAATCCATTCCAGTTCTGTGCAACCCTAAAAGATACTCCTCAGCGGCAAATACCAGTCAATACAGAAGCCAAATCAGACAGTTATGTGGATCCCAATGCATTGTTGGATGCTGTCAAAGGAAAACTGAAGATACAAGACCAAGGGTGTGGAGAATATTCAATGGACCAAACATTCCTCATTGGGAATTTGCCGATGTCTCCAAAGTCATATGGAAAACCGCATTTATTGCAAAAGGAACCCAAGGTCGTTATTCAATATCAGCCTCCCACTACATTTGCAAGATGGGGAGAACTTGACAAAGAAACTATAGATGATGACGCCATAGATTGGCTCTATAAGGATCCAACTGAAACTCCACCTGTCAAGTTGCCAGTGGAATTATATGGCAAAGGATTTACTATGCTGCAGAAGAAAGGATATGATGGATGCAGTGGCTTAGGCTTGAAAAACAATGGAAGGCTAGAACCCATCATACCTGAGAGGCGACCCCTGACTTTAGGGTTAGGTTTTGTACCGTTACGAATTGGATCCACATCTACCAAAAGGTCCACGTGTCGAAAAGGGCGTGATTCTGATGATGAAATAACACCTGAGGTTACCCAACCAGAGACTGATTCTAATGATTGGGAGTGGAGTTCCTTTTCTTCCAGCTCCTATGCCCTTGACAATATCTTCATTGACCCTGACAACTTGCCTATGGAGGATAAACATGAAATAACTCCTCTTCCTAAAACCTGTCCTCATGCTTGGATCGAGTCATTTTGGGATCCCAGCTCCGAATCCGACACAAGCAGTTCGGATAGTGACACCACGGACATTCACATTTTCACCATATCAGCCCATTCTATCCTTACAATCGATGATGACATGCCCCTCATATATCCCCAACTTATCCAATATGACCAACAAGAACCGCTCACGTTGGACTGTTTTCAGAATGATGAAGCAATTGCAGAGTTCCTGGGACTACGGGAAGGTATACCACAAGGCGACCATAAGGCAGGCTTTGCTATTGACCTGGATTCAACGGCATATTTTGGGGAGTCAACTCCCTCTTCCAGTCATGAAAAAGAAAAAGAAAAAGAAAAAGAAAAAAATCAAAAGAATAGATCTTTGAGTGAAAACCGTAAGGCGCTCTCTGATCGTACAAAAGTAAAAATAAAAGACGTACCTGCGGGTGAAAACCTTTCTGAGGCGCCCAAAGGTGGAAGAGTGGACGTACCCCTATCAATTCAGGACAAATCCACATTGTTGGTAGAGATGACCGAGGAAATCAATTTGGGTACATCTGATAACCCTAAGGTCATTCACTTTGCTGCCTCCTTGTCAAAACAAGAGAAGATTGATTTTATTAATTTCTTCCTGGAGAAGAAGATCAGCTTTGCGTGGTCTTATGCAGATATGCCTGGCCTCGATCCAGAGTTAGTCCTTCATCATTTGCCACTGAAACCAGGTGCTAAACCTGTCAAACAAAAACTTAGAAAAATGCATCCTCAAGTGGCTCTTTTGGTCAAAGTGGAATTGAAAAAATTGCTAGATGTGGGCTTCATTAGACCTATTGATTACGCAGACTGGATTTCAAATCTAGTGCCAGTTAGCAAAGTAACTGGGGGCATCCGCATCTGCACAGATTTTAGGGACCTGAATAAAGCATGTCCTAAGGACGATTTTCCATTGCCAAACATAGACATCATAGTGGACATGACGGCTGGATATGAGATGCTTTCACTAATGGATGGTTTCTCCGGCTACAATCAAATCCGTATTGCACCTGAAGATCAGCATAAGACTGCATTCACCTGTGCTTGGGGCACCTATTGTTGGAACGTGATGCCCTTCGGTCTGAAAAATGCCGGTGCAACATATCAAAGAGCAATGACGACAATCTTTCATGATTTTATGCATACTTTGATGGAGGATTATGTGGATGACTTGTTGTGCAAATCTGTCACCAGAGATAGTCATCTAGCCATCTTGGGCCCAATCTTTGACAGAATGGAGACCTACAAACTCAGGCTTAATCCAAAAAAGTGTGTCTTTGGTGTTACAGCTGGAAAGTTGCTTGGATATATTGTTTCCCACCGAGGCATTGAGGTCGACCCCGCCAAGGTCAAAGCAATCATGGATATGCCTCCACCTTCCAACCTCCGACAATTAAGAAGTCTGCAAGGCAAGCTCCAGTCAATCCGTCGTTTCATAGCTCAGTTGGCTGACAAATGTCATCCATTCCAACATCTATTGCACAAAGGTGTCACTTTTAAATGGACTGAGCAATGCCAATCAGCCTTTCAAGCTCTTAAAGATTATTTGTTGTCGCCGCCTATCCTAATGCCTCCTATCGAAGGCAAGCCATTCTTATTGTACATCTCTGCAACTGAAACAGCATTAGGAGTTCTTTTGGCTCAACAAGATGAGAATGGCAAAGAAAGAGCTATTTACTATATCAGCCGGACACTGGTAGGCTATGAGCTAAATTATTCAACTATTGAGAGGGCATGCTTAGAAGTGGTATTTGCAACACAAAAGCTCCGACATTATATGCTAAGCCATCAAACATTGTTGATTGCCAAAATTGATCCTTTAAAATATTTGCTCAGCCGAGCAGCTTTGACAGGTCGCCTAGCAAAATGGGTCATGATTCTCAGTGAATTTGACATTGAGTATATGGAGCGAAAGGCGATAAAAGGACAAGTCATAGCAGATCAACTAGCAGATGCTCCTATTTCAGACGATCATCCCATGTTGACTGATTTCCCAGATGAATCAGTCTTTGCTCTCACACCATCCAATGAATGGAAGTTATACTTTGATGGGTCTCACACCAAGTTCGGATCCGGCGCAGGCATTTTGTTTGTCACCCCTCAAGGTGATTCTATTCCAAAGTCGTACAGAATAACTTTCCCATGTACCAATAACATTGCAGAGTACGAAGCATTGGTTACCGGACTCCGAGTGGCAGTTCACTGGAACATCAAGCATTTGCAAGTTTATGGAGGTTCTCAATTAGTCATCCGACAAGTCAATGATGACTACGAGACAAAGGATGAAAAGCTTATTCCTTATAAGCACATGGTAGACTTCTTCAAGACCAAATTCACAGCTATCCATTTCAGTCAAGTGCCAAGAATACAAAATAAGTCGGCAGATGCGATGGCTACAATTGCTTCTATGATAAATATGCCGCAGAATATGGACAAGTGTGAATTCCTGGTCGAACAATTGCTAGTCCCCTCTTTTGACATTCCGACTGCTGAGGTGATGTGCATTCTTGTTGGTCCCAATTCCCCTTGGTACAATGATATATATCAGTATTTGAATTCCTAGACTTTACCACCTAACCTTTCCGCTAACCAACGTCGAGCCTTTATTCGACAAACATCCAAATATGTCATCATCGCCGACACCCTTTACCGTCGTTCTTTTGACCATACCCTCCTCAGGTGTTTGGATTCTGACGAAGCACAAACGGCTTTACACGAGGTTCATGATGGTATATGTGGGGGCCATTTCAATGGTCTTAGCCTAGCCAAAAAGTTGATTCGTGCTGGGTATTACTGGCCCACTTTGGAAAAAGATGTTCATGAATTTGTTAAAAAGTGCTACAAGTGCCAGATTCATGGAGATTATATTCATGCACCAGCTCAAGAGCTTCATTCTGTTATATCTCCATGGCCCTTTTCTCAGTGGGGTTTGGATCTTATTGGCAAGATTCAGCCAACATCTGCAAATGGACACAAGTTCATTATTACAGCTACAGAATATTTTACAAAATGGATTGAAGCCATTCCCATGACCTATATCACTGGTGTCCAAATTTCAAAATTCTTGCTAAATTATATCATATGCAGATATGGGGTTCCCCTTGCCATAGTCACAGATAATGGTCGACCCTTCAAGAATAAAGATGTTAAAGAGCTTTGTGAAAAATTTCATATTCAACACCGTTTTTCTACCCCATACTATCCACAGGGTAACGGTCAAGCTGAAGCATCAAATAAAACCATTATCAAGATCCTGAAGAAAGTTGTCAATGACGTTGGCCGAGATTGGCACGTACAGTTAAATCCAGCACTGTGGGCCTATCGCACTTCTATCCGCACACCTACTGGCGCAACACCTTATTCCTTGGTGTATGGTGCGGAAGCCATCTTACCTTTGGAAGTCGAGATTCCATCCTTGAGAGTTTCCTTGCAACACCTGATTAATGATGAGACACACAGAGTCTCTCGGCTACATCAGCTGGAGATGTTAGATGAAAAACGTCAGACAGCTCTGACACATTTGCAAGCATACCAAAACCGTCTCCGTCGCTCTTATAATAAGAAGGTCAAAGGGCGACACTTCGAAGTGGGAGACCTGGTTTTAAAGGCAAATCCCAAGAATGCACAATCTACTGACATCATCAAGGGCAAGTTTGAACCCAATTGGGTTGGGCCTTTCATAGTAACTGCAGCCTATGGCTCGGGGGCATATCAGCTTGCGACTCCCGAAGGTGAACCTTTGTCTGATCCTATCAATAGCATGCATCTTCGCAAGTATTGGGCATAGTTTTCTGTCAGATATTTTTTCAAATATGATCCTGAAAAGAAAAAATACAAAAAAAAAAAATGAAAAAATACAAAAAATACAAAAAAAAATGAAAAAAGCAAAAAAGCAAAAAAATAAATGATTCGCCCTCTAGTGAAAACCTGGCAAACAGGCGCTTTGGGCAAGTACCATGGTGAAAACCTGGCAATCAGGCGCCATGAGTAATGAGATTATTGCTCCGTCATCTATCATGACTTCTCGCCATGCTTTCTCTCGGCCAGTTATCATGCTTATTGTTGACTCAACCCAATGTTTTATTCCAAACCTGTTATTGGTCAACATCACTGTCTTGCTTATTCCAGTGTCTTGTACATATGTTTTGGTCCTGGTTTATGTGTTTTTCAAGTGCGCATTGGGTGTTTTTCCCTCGTCATGATCAATCACTAGAGCATAAAAATGGCAAAATGTCCTGAAAAAATCCATAAAAATCGAAAAATGTCCTGAAAAAATTCATAAAAATCTCAAAATGACCCGAAAAAAAGTCATAAAAATTGAAAAATGTCATGAAAAAAATCCATAAAAATGGCAAAATGTCCTGAAAAAATCCATAAAAATCGAAAAATGTCCTGAAAAAAAAATTCATAAACATCTCAAAATGTCCTGAAACAAGTCATAAAAAAAAATCGAAAAATGTCCTGAAAAAATTCATAAAAATCTCAAAATGTCCTGAAAAAAGTCATAAAAATCGAAAAATGTCCTGAAAAAATCCATAAAAATCGAAAAATGACCTGAAATAAGATCATAAAAATTGAAAAAAGTCCTGCAAAAAATTCTAAAAAATTTCAAAAATGTCCTGAAAAAATCCCTAAAAATCATAAAAAGTCCTGAAAAAAGAATGAACACAAAAAAAATTGTAAAACTTCAAAAACCAAAAACATGCATTTTTGCAATAATTATCCCTTTTGTGCATCGACAGATCACTGAGCATTCCTCCAATGACACTTGCAATCAAACACTGTGCTTTAATGAAATCACGCATTAATAGATGAACCTTTTCAGTCAAACCAAACATTCAAATTGATCAAAATTGTCTTATCAATCAAATATCTGCATTAAAAATCATTTGTCCTTGTCACATTATCATGGGTCTTATACAGGGTGTGGTATACTCGAAACCAGACTGTGTCCTGTCTTATACGGGGTACCGCATTTCCTGAAACCAGACAGCATGATTGTCCTATCAGCACATTCAACTTTTGACAATGAAGATCAAGATGTTTGTTTGATTTGCTTGAATTTGTGAGTCTTATCTTTTTATTGATTTATCTTTGGCTTCGATCATGTCCCTATGTTGCTCGATGATGTCACTGAGTGATTTAGAGTAACCGGGATGGCTCATGATCCTTTTCTTTTTTGATTATGATTGTCGTTTGTCTGTGATGTGTCTGTCTTTTGCAAATCGGGTTGCATTTCAGCTCTGGCCTTCAATGCCATGATGCTACGCATCCATTTTGCTAAATAAAAATAAAGGTTCTCACCTACAAAGTGCATTACTGAAAGCAAATTTTCATCATCTCTAATTGTCCTCTGTCTTATTTCTTCTTACTAACACTTCTTCCGTCCGGTCGGATAGTCAGTTCGGTCTAGTGCTCCAATATCCAAAACCATATTGTGTCCTGCATACATTTGGTCAATGCATTTGCATTCCATTACATATTACATCACGCATTTTATACATTTCATATTATAAATACATCCAAAGTACATACAATGCATCCATACATGTTCATAAACCAGTGCATAAGTCATCCATTCATGAAAAATAACATAAGTCATCACATATTGCATCCCATCATATCGATGCATATCATATCACATATCATAATAATGTCGGAGTACAAAATCGGACTGTCTGTCCTAAGTATGACCCGCAGGCTGACTACATAATGGCAAACTACATGATGTCCACTGTCTGTCATACGGAGCACGTGCCTCTGTCACTGGGTGCTCCCTCTGTCCTCCTCATCCCTGCCATGTCTCGCAGATGATGTACCTGGTCCTGGTCCTGGCTGCGGTGGTCTCATCGGTCCACTCCCTCCTATGCTGCTCAATGACCTCCGAGAGCGTGACCTGCTCTCTGTCCTCGATCGTGCCCGATATGAAGGTGCTCTCCGCTCTGGTGGAACTGCACCCTCATATAGTGTCCTCCAGTACAGTCTCTCCTCGCCGGTCTCTACTAGCATCTGTGCCATCTCCCGTGCACTGGCATCCCTAATCGACCCAATGAACTCAGCGACTCTCTGTCCCTCTCGCTGTGCCTGAACTATGGCTATATCCCGAGCCTCTGTGATTCTGGCTATCTCCGCTCTGAACTGCTCATGCTGTCTCTCCAATGTTGCAATATAATCCTGCTGGCTCGCTATGGTAGCCCGGTACATGTCTATCTCCTCTGTCCTAGCTATCTCTGGCTCTATGGGAATATCCTGCAAAGTCTCCTGATCCGCTGTGTCTGGCTCCTCATCATCCTCCCCACCATCATCTCCCTCATCCTCCCCATCACCTCCATCAGCTCCGTCCTCCTCTCCATCACCCTCATCCTCATCAGCCTCGTCATCCTCCTCGTCCTCATCATCTCCCTCCTCTCCTGTGAGTGGGAAGTCCTCCTGTCTCCTCGGTACTGGAATATCCGGATCGGTCAAAGGCACTGGCCGTTGCTGTGCGAACCATGTCTCATACTCCTCTGTAGTCCCAGCATCTACCACATCTGACATCCAATCCCACTGTCTCTGCTGTAACTGTGCAAAGTCGGCATATGCTATATGTGGCTAAATCATACTACCCCACTGACTCGTCTCTCGGTGAGATCGAGCAAAGCATGCAGTCCTCCAAGGAACATCCTGTGTCTCTCCAAACTGTCGCCGAACTCTCTCTGGAAGGTATAACTCAATCACTCTCTGGCGGTTCACTGGTCGCCCAATCAAGTACCTCTCCTGTCTGCAGTATGGTAACTCCTCATGATCATCTGACCATCCGGGGCAATCTAGATATGGCCTCCATATGAACTCTCTCAGTCTGTCTAGCTCATGTCACCAGTATAATATGTATCCAAATGGACCCTGTCTCAGAGCTCCACCATAGCTGTACACATATGGTCGGTGTGGTACAACCTGTCTATCTGTAATCGGCCGACATATGACAATATGCTCGAATGCCCATACCTGAAGCAATGTGACTCCACAACTCAGCGTCTGCACTCCCTGATACGCTATCTGATGTAGCTGGAAATACACCATAGCAAGTACACATGGTCCCCATGCATACACTGTCCCCTCTGTCACCATCTGCTCTAATACTCTTCCCCAACCAATAGGGAATCCATGTCCTCGTCTATCACCTGCCAGAAGACATGCTATCACCACTGCTATCACCACACATCGCTGCTCATACTCGGCTGCCATAGTCTCCCACCGAATCTCCCTCTCGACAATGTCTAGATCCTCTGCGTCACACTCAAACAGTCTGCATAACGCATCTCTCCCTGTCACTGGGTCGTACTCTATCATCTCCCCATGTATAGGAATGCGGAGGATGCGCCATACATCCTCTAGAGTCACTGTCGCCTCGCCAGTCGCCAAATGGAATGAGGAAGTCTCCGAATGCCATCGCTCTGCCAATGCGGTAAGCAATCCTGTGTTTGCCCTAATTTTGAGCATATACGTGATGTAATACAATCCCAGTCCAGCTAATGTGTCTCTCTCTGTGCTTCTGAGTCTATGTCGAAGCATGAAACAGTCCGGTCGATTCTCCCGTGCGATCAATGGATATTGACGACTCTGCATCACAATTGGGGCATCATTTTGTCAGTTTTAGGGTTTGTTCCTACAGGTTGCATGTCTTCATTTTCATGATCAAATCAGGGTGTTTTTCATCCACATTACCCTATCCTACCCTTCCCCCCCCCTGTCAGGTCATTTGCATGCACTTTCACCTCAAAACTAGGGTTTTTATGACAACTTGCGCCTGTGTTGGAGAAACTTGCGCCTGTGTTAGATGAATTGCGCTTGTGTATTCCTACACAAGCGCAAAACTCCTTACACAAGCGCAGGTTTAGATGACACAAGCGCAGATGTCCATTTTGGTATCTTTTGTGGGCCCCGCAATGTCCCGTAAGCCCTCAAAATTCATGAAATCAAAAACATGGGTTTTCGAGATACATACCGCTGCTCCTGCATCCTCCGGTCGTCTGAATGTGCGTACACATTCTCCAAGGTGATCTGCCGTTGGAATGTTCGCCATCTATCTGCAAGTGTTCTTGTCCAGAGCAACAAATCCTCCTCTTTAGCTAGTGCAAATGAGTCATTTTCACCCTCTTGGTCCCATTTATAGCTCTTTGTCATTGCATAGATGGACGTGCATCCTCTCCATCTTATGTTCGTCGCGGTCTTGTGCACATTAAATTGATTGTCTGTCATGCATCCGATCTCCGATTGTCGGTCCGTTCGATCCTGTCATTTTTATCGATCAATTGGCCTCTTTTCTGCATGTTTCCGGCCAATTCCTCGAGGGGGCATGCATATGTCATTATCTGGGGCATTTTCATTATTGTTCTTTGAAACAACGCTCAGAATCGCATTGTCTCAAAGAGGGGCAAAATGTAGACACCCAAAAATGGTCAACGCTTGCGAGATCATACTTTAACATTTACGCATTGCCTCATTTTAGGTTTTTGCGTCGCATTAACATTTCTCCTATGTCACGCACTTGATTTTTATCATTTGCAAACATTGAGTCATTCTTCTACATTCTTCAATCATCTCGTCTTCGAATTTGGTCTTGTCAACAACATTATCCAGTCATGATTTTGATCGATTTTACTTTGTCACATCAATATGCGTATTCATTTGTCATCATTTTGGACATCGTCAATCCTAATTAGGGTTTTGTCCTCTCTTCAATCTTTTCATTTTGCGACCGATTTGTCATCGATTGTGGTCATTTCCAATTATGTCATCTTGCAATCTATTTGGTCAACCTTGTCATTTTGCCACCGATTTGTCATCGATCATTGTCTGTCTCAATTATGTCAATTTGGATCAATTTGTCATTGTTCCTCGTCAATTGGCGTATTTCTCAATCAAATCATTTTGTCGTATTGGTCATTTATCAAAATCAAATCATGACATTAATTATCTTTAATCAAGACCTAATTGTCATCTTCGCATTTCTAATTCGTCTTCTAGGGTTTTATGATTTGGTCATTTAACCTAATTCGCCATTTCTTCCTCTAGGATTACTAAATTACTTGTTAATCCTAAGTCTTCTTATTACAATTAAATCTTTATTTAATTGGCTAATTCTTCTTCTTTGTGAATTGATTAATAAATGAAAAATTATTAATTAATTCACTAATTCCTAAATCCTATTTTTCATCAATTTCTAATTCCAATTTCCTAATTGGTCATCAATTTCAATTTCCTAATTTTTCAAATTTCTAATTCCTTTTCCCTCCTAATTCATCTCCTAATTCCATGGGAGTGGCATGTCAATTTGTCATGAAATTGTCATAATTGACAATCAATCAATTTTGACATAGAATGTGTCATAATTTGTCATCAAATTGTCAATCAATCAAATTATGCATGGAAAGTGCATAATTTGTCATAATTTGTCATATTGATTTGCAATTTCCATTTGAATTGCATCATGCCAATTTTGTGATTTCTCCAATTTCTCTATAAATTGGATAATTTTTCTTCAATCAACCCCCTTCAATTACTTCTTGAAATCCGAATTGCTGTCAAACTATCAAATTTTAGTTCTAGTACTCTTGAGCTTTTTGCTTTCAATTGTGAGGGCACTTGTAGGTGAGATCCACAAAACTATTGAAGAGGAAAGAACAACAATGGAGCCGCATGGAAGGAGTATTCAATCTTGGATCTGGTTTGCTTAATGTTTTCTTTTGAATGCTTCATTTTCATACCTTCATTGAATGTGCTTTAGAATTAGGTTCATTGCAATGAGTATTTCTTTGATTGAGCTATCATGTCTAATGTTTTGATTGATCTACTTCTCTTGTAATGATTCCTAATTTCTATGCCACAGGTGTAATTTGCATTTGGATAAATATTCAAATAAATATTAATTTATTTAAATGAGAAAAAGGAAGATAAAGCATTAAAATGCTTGAAGACTTTGAGGGAAACCATTAAAGTCTTAAGAAGACTTTAAGGGAAGCCATTAAGTTTGAAGACTTTAAGGGAAACCATTAAAGGCTTAAGAAGACTATAGAAGGAAGCCATCAAGTTTGAAGACTTTAAAGCCATTAAGTTTTGAAGACTTTAAGGGAAACCATTAAAGGTTTGAGAAGACTCTAGAAGGAAGCCATTAAGTTTGAAGACTTTAAGGGAAACCATTAAAGGTTTCAAGTGGGTGGGGATAAATAGGATTTTAAATAAATAATTTATTTAAAATAGTTGTGCAACTTGCATTTGTAGGAAAATGCAAGTGGGTGGAGGATAAAGGTGATTTAAATAAATGATTTATTTAAAATAGTTGTGCAACTTGCATTTGTAGGAAAATGCAAGTGGGTGGAGGATAAAGGTGATTTAAATAAATGATTTATTTAAAATAGTTGTGCAACTTACATTTGTAGGAAAATACAAGTGGGTGGAGGATAAAGGTGATTTAAATAAATGTTAATTTATTTAAATGTGAGAGGTGGGATTTTGGGGGAATTTAAATAAATATTAATTTATTTAAATGTGAGAGAAGATTTAATTAAATAAATATGATTTATTTATTTAATTAATGGTCTGAATTTGGTTAAGTGAATTAAATCAAATAAATTGAATAATTTATTTAATTAATAGGAGAAGAGGGTTAAGATGAATTAATTAAATATATTAATTTAATTAATTTATTGATTGATGGTTAAATAATCAAATAAATACTAAATATTCATTTAATTAAGTGGACAGATTTATGTGACTACAGTTTCCATAGCAGAAATTTTTATTTTCAATAGTAGGATTAGTAAAAATTTCAAAGATGACTTTAAACCATTTACTAACAGAGTCTGGGAAGACAACCCATTAGCTCAACCTCTAATGCATGTGGTGGTAGAAGGATGCCTTAAGAAGATTCCTTCTATCAATTTAGAATTAAGAGGAGCTATTTGAACACATTGGTCCAACAAGAAACCCAACATCCTCTTAAAAATCAACATTTGTGTGCAAATCCACTTCAATAGAAGAATCAATATACATAATGGCTTAAGAAGTGGACAATCTTGTTAATCATGGAAGACCCTATTACATTTCTATTTGAATTTGATGTTTCATGGTAGAACTATAATTATATAACTAATGCACATAAGATAAAACTCTTTTTGACCACATTGGAAGATGTTTCTTTGTTATGGTTCATGGGGTTGGCTAAAAATGCAACCACAAGTTGGGACACAATGAATGAAAAATTGTTGTAGAACTATCAAGATTACTGTTGTGGAGGAGATATGAAAACAGGACATATTTTAGATGTCACAAAAAGAGGATGAACCCCTTGAAGACTATTTTGAGAGATTTCAATTTTGTTTAAAGAAATCACATCAAATTAAGCTCACTTTGGAGTCTCTTAAAAGTGTATTCCTAAGACATGTGAATGAAAATTGTATAGATTCCCTAAACCTAATAGGAGCAAGGGACATCTCTTAATTAACTTTTGAAGAAATCTATCAAATTTGTAGGAACTACTTGTGATCAGCTCTTAAGGAAAACTAAAGGTTCTATATTCTTGCTTTCCACCAAAACATCTTCAAGTATTTCTTAGGAGGAACTTAGAAACCTTTTGCCAAATATGAATTAAGACATCATAAACCATCTTGTGACTTAGTTGGACACTTTTCAGATTAAGAAGAAACAAGAAGCAAAAGTTAACCAACATTTTTTTAGTGGTGATTTTTCACCAATTGGCGAATATCTAGGATCAAAGATTTTGAAATTGGCGAATATTAGGGATTTGGGTCTATCACCCATTCACTCAATTTTTATGTGTTTTGGATCATATGAAAGTTAATTCACCATTAAATTTTTATACTATTCATACATATTTAATTTATTTTGTCAACAACTTCAAAAAGGTTGCCATGTACATCCAGCCATTTATTCGCCAATACATGCTAAACTGTTTGATACCACAATTGTGTAGGAGGATTCATTTTTCCAGTTGTGTTGTATGTTAATGGTAATTATAGGTCCATGATCACCTTGTAAATCAAAACATATCATTTTAATATCTAGGGAGATTCACCCATTTTTGCTTTACCATGGCAAAATCTCACTTAAATTTGCCAAAAAATTAAGATCAAATTTTAAAATTTTATATGGAATTCACCAAATATGAATTGGTATGAATACAATCAAATGTTGTTACTTTTTTGACACATTTTGTTATGTTCCAAGCTCTCAATAGTTGATTCACATCATAGGCAATTTGCTATTGTAGGCATTTTTATATAACGAACTTTGACAAAACCTGTCTATAAGTGACAATTTCTTTTATAGTATTATAAGATTATTTATTCTCAAAATTTATAAATTTAAATTTATTGTTACAATTTATTTAGTAGGGAGATATTTAGTGTGTAAGGAATCAGGATCCATGGATCTATATTCATAGATTCTATCAATTTATCTCTATTTCTTAAGAGATGTCGAGCAACAAGATTCTTGAAAGTGTAGAATGGAGGCCATTAAAATGTAATAATAGAAATATAATGTCATACTTATTAATGTTATTGTTGGTAGTCCATCAGATGGAGCTACAACATCAATAGTTGCACCAAAAATTATTGAAAATGGACAAACCTCTAGGAAAAATTGAAATGAGTTAATTGACTCAGATGCCAAAGCTATAGATAATGTTCCAATGAAATTAGATAGCTAGAGTAGTTGGAATAATTCAATTGAGGTTGATGACAATGTCATAGGCAATGTTGATGAGAATGATGCAAATGATGTTGTTGAGGAAGATGTAGATGATGTTGTTGGAAGTACATAAAAGGGGAAAAGAAGAGGAAAATTAAAATTGAGGTATGAGTGAGAAATGACAAGGAACTTTCAGTTGGATTGGGTGTTAAGGTACCCATTTATTGAAAAAGTGTCAAATCCCAACAAAAACAAACTTTCAACATAGTGAAAGTGTACAATATGTTGAAAACTAAAAACGGACAAGAAGTTGTAGCTAAAACTAGACACCATAGAAAAGCATATCAGTAAAGTGTATGAAAAACAAATCATAGATGGAAAAGAACAACCACTAATTAGATGGAAAAGAAAGGAAGAAGGTAAACATGTTAAGTATGAAGAATATTATAAAGAGCATATGCGAAGAGAGGAGAAGAATGCTAAACGTTGAGGTTAGATTGAGGCTCAATTTAATAATCTCATGATAGAAAAAGTCATCCAAAATTGTTTAGTTGAGCTTTTTGTTGGTCACTCCAATTGATTTCTTAGATTTACCTAAGAATTAACCTTCCTCTATTGACAGAAATCTAAGATCATTGGCCAATTAACAAGGATTACCAATAATATAAGAAATCCCTCTACTCTTTGGGCTCTACAAGACCCAGATGGGTAGACCTTTTACAATATCTATGAATCTGATGCTAATTAAAATAAATATTGCATACAATAGATAACTCTCAACATTTTGGACATAATGCATAAAATTTCATCCAAAATTGGCTTTAATCTGCATTTAAAGCATGACATTCATATTTGAGAGTAAAACCTTCCATCAAAAGATACAAATAACTAAGCAAATAAAGAAAAGATGATATGAGTTTGAATTGGTTGTTGAAACATGTATATATCAAGATAGTGTATTATCTATGGGAATAGAATCATATATCTGACATACATGACATAAGAAATACTCATAATTTTGGGTACACATACCTTACAAATGCACCCCATTGCCATTCACATAAATCATACTTACTAAATCACCCACACCTCCCAAAGCTATTGTAATACATAGTTAGCATTCAATCTCTTTCTTGAAGAAAACCCAACTAATGTATCATACATCTATAATAAATTCATAAAGACAATTTACTAATGTATCACACATCTACAATAAATTCATAAAGATAATTTTAGTCATCCTTGATGAATGAAATCATATAACCAAAGGAGAGCATAATGTGAGACAATTTATGATAATATTTTCATTAAACTTCTATGCCTGCGATAGTTCAATTTACCAGAAATAGACTTTATATACAAATCAGGACATAAAGGACACTCTATTTCATCACTATGTCTATTCAAAACATTTTCAGAAGCTTCTTCAAAATGACCCCGAATTCCCTTTTATAGAAATATGGGAGCAACAAAGCTTCAAGTCGATTTGCCACTTGTAAAAATTTACTTTCAAAATAAAAGAATAAAATAGGGACATCACATGATTCAAGAAGCATGAGAGGCAACATAAAAAATCATAACTAATAATGATTCTTTCCTACCACCTCTTTGGTTTGTTACATTTTTTCTTGTCGATCTAGAGAATAGAACAAATATAATGTCGAGGTGTCACTTGCAGGTCATGTTGGAAATGGGATACCAAAATATCCATTGTCAGAAATAACCAACTCATTAAGATCTTTTCTTATTTCATTCATTTACTTTTCTTTATGTAAAAATTGGCAACAAGCATCCAGATGAGCGTTATATGTTGGGTTTACTAAAGAGGAATTTAATCTATTTAGAATTCTAATACTGTACTCACTCTCATATAAACCACATAGTTTCTCTTGCATATTTTCCTCTAGCTTATCTGCATCATCTATGATTTTATCAATTATGTTGTGCAAAAGTTATTTCCCAAACACCATTCTCCATTCTTGCTCCATTTTGTATTCTCCATTCTCTTTTATGAACAATGGAGGAGGGGTCCCTTGCAACTAATCAAATATATGCAAATCCTTAGATACTTTCCCATTGCTCAACCAATAGTGCATATACTTTTGACATTGTAGAGTCCACTTCACTCAGTACATTTGTCCATAAATTATTTTCTTCATTTTCATCTGACTTAGAAAACTCATGAAGATAGTGAAACAATTGTTGCCTTTCAGACAAGTGTTTCAATGAATGCTTGAATTCTGATCTAAAGAAAAGTTTATCTGACCCTTCATCAGTAAGGTGAAAGTCAATTCCTTGGCTTCTCAAATTATCAAAAACAATACAAGAAGAAATGTCCCTCCATGAAAACATCAGACAACCGACTTCCTTTATCAATTCTCTCCCCTTCTCAGGTGTCATGTTCTTGAACATCTCATTCACACTTGCATATAATTTTATGTTGTATTCCTCACACTGCTCATAGGGGATGCAAACTTTCTGACCAATCAATTCTCTTCCTTTCCATTTGTACATAAACAGTTTGAATTCCTATGAATGAATGAAATCACTCTGATAAAAATGCTTCAGAAGCCTTCCTTCTTACATCCTCAACCAGATAATTGTTGGTATTTTGGATATGTTGATATGGTTTTGTCATTGATGTCAACACTTATCAACTCTGGCAATGCTCACCGGCAAGCAAGTGACTTATGCACAGTCACCGGTATCTTGTTCATCGACATGATATATTGTTCACCAGCACTTGGAATGACATGGAAAATACTTGGTTATGTCGAAGACATCGTTTGGACACTTTGTCTTGGAGATTTATTCATTGGTATATTCGTATTTGCATATTTGTTGTTACCGGCAAATAGGTCCAGGATAAGCACTGATAGGCTTATCTATTCCAGATCAACACGACATGCTATGAAGATGATTTATTAATGTTGTAAATGCATTAAGCTGACATGTTGAATCGGATATTGCATCAGTTATTGTTTTACTTGTAAATTGTTTTTATTGTAATATCTTTTGTAAAGCCAACCTATACATTTTGGTCCTTGGCTTCGGCATATGTAAGATCTTATTTGTAAGATCGATATGTGATTAGGAAAAAGATTTTTAATAAGGTATATGCGAGAATAAGCAGAGCAATACATGTAGACATCATTTGAAGGTTGAAGGAAGGTTTCTAAGAAGACATATCAGAATTGAACCAGTACTGAATCCAGCATATAAAGATGCTATTTTGAGCAGTACATCATTATTGGATTTAACCATCCAATTGTAGTCAGTGTGACTCCTATTTGTGTTTGAGCAATGAGCTCTAGGGGCTTGGCCTTTCTGCATGTGCAGACCCCCTATTGTATACACATACTATCTACAGTAGTATCATCTGATTGTGGGTAAGGTTTCCCACCGTGTTTTTTCCCCTTACAGGGTTTTCACGTACAAATACTGGTGTTATGTGTTGTGGATGTTATTGTATTTCTATTTCATGCATTAATCTTTACCAGTACTGCAATTAACTGATAAACTGTCTACCGACATTAACTTTGGTTTATCGGTATTAAGCATTAAGTTTGGTTAAGTTGTTTTGGTTTAAATTTATTTGACAACTGAGTCACCCCCCCTCTCAGTTGTCTCCAGGACCTAACAATTGGTATCAGAGCCTAGTCCTCTCTTTGCAGAAGTTTAACAGCTTGAGGAGATCCAATGTCTTCTAACTATTTCAGGAAGGACAGTCCTAAACTTGATGGAACTAACTATGGCATATGGAAGATCAGGATGGAGACACAACTGAATTGCATTAGAAAGGACATCTGGGAAGCTACAAAGAACAGCTGTACTGCTCCTACTCCCAGTTAGCCTAATCCACCAACCTTAGGAAAAGATGAAGAAAATGATTGCAAAGCAAGAGAAGCACTTTTGAGCACATTATCAGATCAGCAAATCATGGGATTATCAGATAGATCTATTGCTAAAGCTATTTGGGACCATTTGGAAACATTGAATGAAGGAGATTCCACATTCAAAATTGCAAAACTTGAAAGCTTCCGGGTCAGGTATGAAAATCTGAAAATGGAAGAAGATGAAAGGATTTCTGCTTTTATGGAAAGAGTAAATGAAATTATTTTGGGTATTAAATGTTGTGGAGGACCTTAAGTGAAGATGAAATTGTTTCAAAAGTTTTAAGAGGATTTCCACCGACATACAAAATGAAAGTTATTGCTATAAATAAGTTAAGAACAATGCCTAATACATTAGTAACTAGAGATACATTGATTTGAAAACTTTAAGCTTTTGAAATTGAGGAATTTGGTCCCGTTGCTACTATAAAGATAGATTTAGCTTTTAAGGAATCAACATCATCTGCATCATCATTTGACAAGTCTGATTGGAAAGCCTTTTATGCAAGAGAACTTGAAGAAAGCAGGAGAGAAAATGAAGAACTTGAAGAACTTGAAGCACTATTTGCAAGGAAAATGCCTAAAGGTCCAGTTGGAAGTAAGTATGAAGGTAAAGCTCCCTTTAAATGTTTTAATTATAATAAGATTGGTCATATGGATTCAAGATGCCCTGATAGACATGCAATATTGAAAGAAGAAGCTAGAAGGACATACAAGCCTAACCCTGACTATCAAAGATACATATTTAAGAAGAGTAAAGACAAGTCTTGTTATCTTGTTGATGAAGGAGTCACTGATGATTCTGATGAGGATCCGGTAGACAATGGATGGGTCTTTGTTGCTATAACAGAAGATCAACTGACACCTAATATTCAACCGGTAGAGAAAGCCCTGGCAGCTAAAATTGAAGTTAAGGATGAATGGATCATTGATTCAGGATGTTCACATCATATGACTGGCGATAAAAGTAAATTAATGACTTTTCAAGAATATAATGGAGGTCTACTAAGATTTGGAGATGATAAAGCTTGTTTGATCAAAGGAAAAGGTACTATATCTCTTGATGGTAAGCATAATATTGACAATGTTTACTATGTTGAAGATTTAAAGCATAATCTTTTGAGTGTTGGTCAATTAGTTGAAAAAGGATTTCAGTTACAATTCAAGAATGGGAAATACAAAATTATGAATAGAACTGGTTTGGAAATTGCAACCGGTAATCAAAATAGAGGTAATATCTTTCATTTCAATAACAATGAAAAGGCATGCTTGATTACACATATTGATGAAAGTTGTCTATGGCATAAGAGACCCTGTCATGTAAATTTTGATTGCATTGTGAAAATCAGTACAACTAAAGCAGTTAGAGATTTACCTAAGATTGTTAAACCTCACAATCTGGTATGTAAGGAATGCCAATTTGGAAAACAAGTTAGAGCATCTTTTAAAAGTATTCCAGAAAAATCCAATAATGCTCTTGACTTAATTCATACTGATTTATGTGGTCCGACTAGAACTAAAATCTTACAAGGTGATAGATATTTCATTCTAATCATTGATGACTACTCTAGAATGTGTTAGGTTACTTTTCTTAGAGAAAAATTAGAAGCACTTGGGAAATTCAAGTTATTCAAGGTAATGGTAGAGAATGAAACCGGTAAGAAAATCAAATGTCTGAGATCAGATCAAGGAGGTGAATTCACATCTAAGGAATTTAATACATTTTGTGAAGTAAATGGAATCAGAAGATAGTTATCAGCACCCCAGACACCCCAACAGAATGGAGTTGTAGAAAGGAAAAATAGAACTATCTTGGATGCAGCTAGAAGTATGTTATCAAAAGAAAATCTACCACATGTATATTGGAGAGAGGTTGTAAGCACAACAGTCTACACATTCAACAAAGTTCACATCAAAGGTGAAACTGGTAAGACCCCTCATGAACTATGGTTTGGTATTACTCCTCTTAAATATTTCAGAATATTTGGAAGTAAATGCTATATTAGAAGAGATGAGTATATTGGCAAATTTGATCCTAGAAGTGATGAAGGAATATTTCTTGGATATTCATCTAAGAGCAAGGCATATAGATGTTTTAACAAGAGATTGCAGAAAATTGTTGAGAGTACAAATGTGAAAATCGATGAATAGTTTAGAGGAACTTCAAGGTATATAGACTCTGAACCAGCAACAGAGATACTGACAAATGAACCTACATTGAACACACTAGTACAAAATGAAGATCCAGTTACGCCGGTATCATCTGAAAATTCCACTGTAACTGAAGAACAATAACAAACAATGACACCCCAGTATGTAAGATTGAACCACTCTAAAGATCGGATAATTGGGAACACGTATCAAGGAGTTATGACAAGAGGAAGACTGGCAAATGAAAAGGTATGTCTTATTTCTCAAATTGAATGAGCATCAATTAATGAGGCATGTGAAGATATACACTGGATTAAAGCTATGGAAGAAGAATTAGAACAAATTGAGAAGAATAAAACATGGACATTAGTTCCCCGACATAAAGATAAAAATGTAATTGGAACAAAATGGGTATTCAGAAACAAACTCAATGAAGATGGTAAGGTAATAAGAAATAAAGTAAGACTAGTGTGTAAGGGATATTCACAGAAAGAAGGAATTGATTACAATGAAACTTTTGCACTGGTAGCTAGAATTGAGGCAGTTAGATTATTCTTGGCTTTTGCATCACACAAGAACTACAAAGTATATCAAATGGATATTAAATGTGCATTTCTGAATGGAGATCTTGAAGAAGAAATTTACATTGAGCAACCTGATGGATTTTCTTTAACAGATAACAAAGATATGGTTTGTAGGTTAAGGAAAGCTTTGTATGGGTTGAAGCAAGCTCCAAGAGCTTGGTATGCTAGATTGGATAAATACCTTTTGAAGATTGTTTTTTCTAAAGGTAATGCTGACAACAACTTATACTATAAAGTGACTAATGATGACATCTTGGTTATAGAAGTTTTTGTTGATGATATAATCTTTGGAGGAGAAGATGGATTATGTAAAGACTTTTCTATTGAAATGCAGCAAGAATTTGAAATGTCTATGATTGGAGATAAAATTATTTTTAGGATTGCAGATTTCACAGTCTGATAAAGGTATATTCTTGAGTCAATATAAGTACTTGAAGGAGTTACTAAAGAAATTTGGGATGGAAAACTCTAAACCGGTAAGCACACCTATGACTACAAATGACAAATTATCACTAAGGGATGAATCAACACCTGTTAATCCGACTAGGTACAAATCTATGATAGGAGGACTACTGTATTTAACACA
The DNA here is from genome assembly GCF_030272615.1 of Cryptomeria japonica. NCBI lineage: Eukaryota > Viridiplantae > Streptophyta > Pinopsida > Cupressales > Cupressaceae > Cryptomeria > Cryptomeria japonica. Next base: position 525,160,525 of record NC_081413.1, read on the forward strand.
AACAAGACCTGATATTATGAATGCAGTATGTATTGTTTCAAGATTTCAGAGTAATCCTAAAGAAAATCATGAATCAACAGTAAAAAGGATTTTTCGATACTTACAAGGCACTACAAATCTTGGCCTATGGTATCCTAGAGATGAAAACTTTGAATTATGTGCATACACAGATACAAATTGGGTAGGAGATGTAGATGACAGAAAAAACACCACCGGCAAAGCATTTTTTCTTGGAAGCAGATTAATTTCTTGGTTGAGTAAGAAACAAAGTTGCACATCTTTATCAATAGCAGAATCAGAATATGTTGCAACAGCAACTAACTGTACACAGGTATTATGGCTTAAGAAAATGTTGAAAGACATAAAGGTAAAATGCAAAGAACCTATAACTATCTATTATGATAATACAACAACAATTGATATATCTAAGAATCTGGTACTACATTCTAAAACTAAACATGTCTCTATTAAACTAAATTTTCTAAAAGAGAATGTTGAAGCAAAAGAAGTAAAACTGGTTTATGTGAATACTAAAGAATAGATTGCAGATATTTTCACTAAGCCTTTGCCTAAGGAGACTTTTGAATATCTCAGAGATTGGCTTGGGGTCATACCCCCACTAGTAGAAACTTAGACAATTGATGTTTGTCATCAACCGGCAGAAATAACAGAGAAATCTTTTACTCTGGCTTTGATGAGGAGAGCTACTTCTCAGGGGGAGTAGTTGGTATACTGAATAAGTTGGTATTTTGTATTTGAACCTGGTTTTTGTATTGCTTTGGCATTTGATGTCAAAGGGGGGAAGATTGATATGGAAAAACACATGTTACTCCTAGGGGGAGAGACTTTATCCCTTGGGGAGAGATTGTTATTTTGGGAGAGATTGATTACTCTCTGTACCTGAATTTTGATTTCTGGTGTTGATCTCTTTTGGGAGATTGTTGGTTTTTGGTATTTGGCATTTCTGTTTTGGCACTTTGATGGTTTTTCCATCTTGTGTTGCCATCAATGCCAAAGGGGGAGATTGTTGGTATTTTGGATATGCTGATATGGTCTTGTCATTGATGTCAACACTTATCAACTCTGGCAATGTTCACCGACAAGCAAGTGACTTATGCACAGTCATCGGTATCTTGTTCACCAGCATGATATATTGTTCACCGGCACTTGGAATGACATGGAAAATACTTGGTTATGTCGAAGACATCATTTGGACACTTTGTCTTGGAGATTTATTCATTGGTATATGCATATTTGCATATTTGTTGTTACCGACAAATAGGTCCATGATAAGCACTGGCAGGCTTATCTATTCCAGATTAGCATGACATGCTATGAAGATGATTTATGAATGTTGTAAATGCATTAAGCCGACATGTTGAATCGGATATTGCATCCGTTATTGCTTGACTTGTAAATTATTTTTATTGTAATATCTTTTGTAAAGCCGACCTATACATTTTGGTCCTAGGCTTTGGTATATATGTAAGATCCTATTTGTAAGATCAATATGCAATTGGGAAAAAGATTTGTAATAAGGTATATGTGAGAATAAGCAAAGCAATACACGCAGACATCATTTGAAGGTTGAAGGAAGGTTTTTGTGAAGACATATCAGAACTGAACTGGTACTGAATCTAGCATATGAAGATGCTATTTTGAGTAGTACATCATTATTGGATTTAACCATCCAATTGTAGTCAGTGTGACTCCTATTTGTTTTTGAGCAGTGAGTTCTAGGTGCTTGGCCTTTCTGCATGTGCAGACCCCCTATTGTATACACATACTATCTGCAGTAGTATCATCGGATTGTGGGTAAGGTTTCCCACCATGGTTTTTCTCCTTATAGGGTTTCCACGTACAAATACTGGTGTTATGTGTTGTGGATGTTATTGTCTTTCTATTTCATGCATTAATCTTTACCGGTACTGCAATTAACTGATAAACTGTCTACCAGCATTAACTTTAGTTTACCGGTATTAAGCATTAAGTTTGGTTAAGTTGTTTTGGTTTAAATTTATTTGACAACTAATTCACCCCCCCTCTCAGTTTTCTCCAAAACCTAACAATAATTACTTATCTAAACAATGTCATCATTTTGCTCATTAGGTAGGGTGTAAGGCTACAATCTTGCTTCTTGGTTCACCTTCTCTTCTTCTTGTTGATCTTCTCTTTCATCAACTCCTTGTGATATTTCAACATTAGAGGATGGGGCAGGAGACATGTATGCCAATGGTGGTGCTACCATCAGTCCTCCTACTGCAAATGTTGATGGAATTGGGGAGGGAGGTGGAGGAGTGGACAAGTTGGCCAAAATAATAGGAGCATTTTGAATGAACAACTCCATCCTCTTAACTCTATCAAATTCTTCTAAAAATATGCCCTGATAGGATGGATCCTCCAACATTCTTCTTCTCTCAATCTTGTATACTTTAAAATAGGCTGACCTCCTTGCCTTTACCTCTTCATAAGAGTTGCAGTTTCTCATTAGTTCTTCATTTAATACAAACTCATGCTCAACCTTCCCCAGTGTGACTTCTCTCTTAGAAAAAGAATAATATCCTTCTGGATCAAACTATCTAGTTGTTAACCCTATTGATAGATGGAAAGAATTAAGAATTTCAATCACTTGTTCAAAGCCTTTGTTTGAGTTAATTGCAAAGTCACAGATCTCAAGATATAAGTGGAGGAAATATCCCTTAGAATTTACCCTAAAATGAGCAGAGGCTTCAAACATCTACTGTACTATCTCCCAAGCAGTCATTCTATTTGGCATAATGAATGGTAAAATATGTGGCATCCCACTGAATCCATAAACTTTGATGTAGGTGTGATCCTTAGTCATATACCAATCTGCTCAATTGTGGTCAATACTAAATTTAAGTTCATGTTCCTTTCCCTTTGGTCTTAGAAAATTAATCACTTGCTTTGTTAACCTTGGGAGTTCTATACCACATGCAACATAAATTCTCTGAACAAAATGTTGCTCAAATATGAGAGCCTGTTGGTACTCATATCCAAAATCCCAAATAGTAGTCCACAGCTAGAATGGTTTTTTAATACCATTTTGGTCAAGCGTTCTGACATGGAGGGTTGGTCCCCACACTTGAACTTTTGTCCTTGATACAATAACATGTGCATTAATGGAGAGTACCACTTGAATGTTACTATGGCACTACCTTGTTGGATTTTGACCAACTAATCATGAATTGCATCCGCAACAAACTGGGGATAATCATATATCCTATAATCATGTTTCACTTTAAACATCACAAGTAGCATTATTTCCTTTGGCATCATAGGATTTCCATCATACCCCAGTACTTGACATACTACATAGTATGTCATCTCAAAGTACCTATTTTCTTCTATAAAATGCCTTTGTAGCATCATATTTTGCCTTTAAATTCACCAAGTTGATTTTTGTGGTGTAATCTCTACAACCATTTTCTTCTATAAAATGCCTTTGTAGAATCATATTTTGCCTTTAAATTCACCAAGTCAATTTTTGTGGTGTAATCTTTGGAGTCCTCCATGTCGAAAACTTCCAACAGCTTTTATTTGCTTATATCAAGCAAACTTCCATTTATAGCTCTAATGTATCTACCAGGAGGGTTATTAAACTGGGCCAAGGCTTTAATTAAATCTAAGTTAACAAAAATATTTGGAGCCACTAGCCTTATGAGCCCTAATCTCCAAGGATTACATTCTGGGATAGCAGATTCTGACTTCATAAAGAAATATTTAAAACAAGATTGTGATTCGATAGAATAATGATGCTAAAACAGGATTGCTAAATGATTCAATAGAATAGTGATGCTAAAACTAGATTACTAAATGATTTGACAGAATAACGATGCTAAATCTAAATTGTTAAATGTTTTGACATAATAACAATGCTAAAACTAGATGAATTGATTGAAGAATGAGGCCTCCTTTTATAGACATTTGAATTTCGATACATGACCAGGATCGATTTAATTCCTGGGACATCAAATAGGCATGATCGAGTGCACAACAAAGTTGCCATTTAGGAGATGGATGAAAATGTAAAAGATTGAGGAGAAGATATCAAGGATAATTAATTAAATAAAATAATTAACTATCTCCTCATGAGGATCAAATTAGCAGGTTGGAAATATTATGGAGATTTAATAATTAAAAATTATTAAATATCTTCATATAAGAGCATAAATAGAAGAATTAAAAAATTAAAAAAGTGAGAATTATCCCCATATAAGAGGATAAATAAAGATAATTAAAAAATTATATTTATTAAATGTCTCCTCACAAAAAAATAGTTTTTATGGAGAATAAAGAAATAAAATTTATTAGTTATCTCCATTTTAGAAAAATATAAATATGATAAATTAATAAAAATAATTTATTAATTTATACTTTATATTTATGAGCTAAGTAATTAAATAAAATTAATTAATTTAATTAATAGGAAAAAGGGATAAAATATTTATTTATTTAATTTTTAGAAGAAGTGTTAGTAGGAAAGGGGGTTTAATTGATTAAATAATTAATTAAACCTAGGAGGCAAATAAGTCAAACTAACATCTAGAGACCTCAATTTGGTCAAATTAAGTCAAATTGAGTCAAATTGGGTGAAATTGGGAAGAAATGGAAAGAAAATGGGAAGAATTAGGAAAATTAGGTCAGAACATGCAAATCAGGTCAAAGCGGATCAAAGGACATAAAATAGGATTGAAATGATGCCATGGGATAAAAAATGGGTCAAAACAATGTTACCAGACTAAAATTGGGAAAAAATGATGCAATTCGGACATGTTTTGGGAGAAAATGATATCATAGAACCAAAATGGGAGCAAATTGGCATCATCGAGATAGGTTTTGGGATGAATTGATGTCATGGAATCAAAATGGGGATGAAATTACATAAATGGGATGGATTTTGGGACAAATTTATATCATGGAATCAAAATGGGGGGAAAATGATATCAACTAGATAGAAAATGGGAGAGAAGAAGTTAGACAGGATTAATGAATAGTAAAATACTACATGCACGATATGTCAAAAATAGGAGATGCAGGCATTGACCATTTTTTAGTGTCTATGGTCATAGATTTTGAAAATATTAGGCTTATTAGTATTTGGTTCTAAAGCCCATATTGACCACAATCCAAAATTGGGCTAAAACAAGAGCTAGACAGATCTTGCTCTACTTCCTCTTTTGTGTTGTATATTCTCCTTTGCTCTTTCCTAGTAGTATGAATTGCTAGGCAACATGCCATCTTGGTAGCAACAAAACACCTACATCCTTCACCATTTGCTTACCTTAGTTAGGGGTAATATTTTCAACATTAAAATAAAATTTCCTTATCACCTCTTCCTCTATCTTCATCCACTCAAATTGTGGCCTCTTAGTTTTCTCTTTTGCTACACTTCTTTGGTAGTCTTCTCTTATACTTGTTAGCACAAAATATTTTAATTCTTGTGTCTTGACAAATTATCATCAAAGATTAATCAATTGCAAGCTAAAGCTCTTATATCTCTAGTAGGATCATATTTGATTTCAAGACTTTCCATTTTCCTACTAGAAGGGACCATAGCCACAATCTCCCTTACTGTCCAAGATGGAGGAGATGGGGGGTAGTTAATCATATATGTGACTTTCCTTTCAACTCTTACTACTAAGGGACCTTGTGGTTCTATACTCTCCACAATATTTATTCTAGCTTCTTTTTGGGGTTGCTCCTTAGCCCTCACCTTCTTAGCAAAAGGCTCCTCAGACACAACCGGTTGCTTACCCTTTTTCACCAATTCCCTATCCAAAAGAGACTAATCATTGAGAATCATCTTTTCAATTTTTATAAATAATCCTACTCGTCATGAAAGAAGCCAAGGAAACTTGGCTCTCTCTCCTTTCTTATGGCCTTATCTCTCTATATCATGTGCCATTTCTTCCTCCTATCTTGGACCTCCTCAATTGAAGTGCAATTCTTGAACATGTCCTCACTTATCAACTCTTCATGGTTACTACTAAGTCCCAAGGACTTAATAAAACCATCTGGATCATAATTGATATGCTCCTCTTGCATCATCTTGTATGGCTTCAATGCAAAGTATAATTTGTCTAGAGCATCTTTGTTTCCTGCAATGAATTCTGCAAACCTCTACTATGTTGGAAAGAGGGAGGACTTGTTTGATTTCCTAAATTCTATAAGGTCCATTTTACTTAATTGCTAGAAAACCTCTAGATAGGCAATTCTCAAAGGAACACATCTAGGCAACACATGAGGCTGCACAGGCGATCCATAAATCCTAAATGTTATGGATTTTGAATGGAGAAACCAATCTCCCCAATTATGTGAAATCCCAAGATCAATCCTTGTGCTTGTAGCTCTAACAAAATCCACTACCTTTGGGATTCCCTCCTCTGGTATTGCAAAGTAACTTTGCACTTTCTAAACAAAGTGCTCTTAAAAAATAAAGAAATTAAACTTATCACATTGAACATCCCAAACATAAGCCCAACAATAGATAGTAAAATCTCTACCTTGGTCATCTCGTGTTATACACAACAAGGTAGGATCCCAAAGAACTCTCCCACTCCAAAAGATCAGATGGTAGATAAAGGAGTATGATAAACTTATAAAGCACTGAGAGGGGGGGTGAATCAGTGATAGCAAAAACAATAACACTTTAATTGCAGACCGGTAAAAACATTTAACCAGTTTACAAATGACTTTGCATGTAATCCAAAGTGTTATAAAAGCATTCACCACAATCAGAACATTCACCATAACACAAATATTTATACGTGGAAAACCCAACAGGGAAAAACCACGATGAGATGGAACTCACAAGTTAACTATCTGCAGAATAGGTAATTGATCGGTTAAGGTCTACAAATGCCCTGTTAGGAGCAGAACTGTTAAAGATCCCAAGCCCTATTAGGAGCTATACCTGGTTAAAGGTAACCTCAGTGGAGGATTTAGATCCAAGTTAATGAATCACCTTGTTGTAGGATTTCTACAATGAAGCTTGTTAGAGGTTACTCGGTTAAGGGATTTAACTGTTGTAGTGATTAGAAAACAACAGGTGGTATGATCTAAGAATAACACATTCTGCTTGTTTAGATCCTGTTCTGCTCACACATTACCGCATCACCGACATACTCTACAACTCCTTCAACAAATCACTTCTACTTCAACTCATAACATCACTAGTATCTTACATATCAAATAACTCATCACAATGTCTTTTTATAGACATTGGATTTCATGTTGGCTCCTGAACCTTGACATAATTTCCTAGGTTTAGTGAATCTAGACAATCTTCCTTAACACGACACAAATCTCCACCAAAGTGTCGATTGGTAGTAACACATCACAATCGATGATAACTCATCACACGAATTGGAAAAACGGTTGGAACACCGATACCGGTTGAGTGTTGACCACATCAAACTCACAGATCGGTTGTCTCCATGCACCTCCTTGTCTCTCTTGGCTGCATCTTGAAACTGGTAACAGTAGAACTAACCAAAACCGATTGCCTAAACTGCATATATTGGTTTAGACATCTTCATACTGGTTAGACTTACTCTATACAAATGATACCACTTTATCTTAACTATGACAATCAAAACATATGTGTGTCATCAATGACAATACATAAAGTCATCAAATACAAAAATCATCATCATGCCAACATTCTCCCCCTTTGGCATTGATGGCAATGCAGAGGAAAATTTTGACAACTAAGTGTGCTTACAAAAATCTACAGACTCCCCCTTAACATTACATACAAATTTTGACTATTCTACTCCCCCTTTGACAATAATGCCAAACAAAAAAGTAAAATACATACATTACATCAAAATTTGTCATCAAAAACTGCATATATAGATAAATATAAGAGTTTTAAAGTCTTTACAATGCAATTCTCAAAAAAATATCATTGAATGAAACTTCAACTGTGTAAGGTCATTGTCCCATGTTTCTAATAGTGTCTCAGTGATCTCAACATGTGTCAAAATTTGTGCAGAAAATTCTTCAATAGTATCAACAACGCTCATCTTCGGGGTAGCCAAAATTGCTTTAGAATCCTTTTATGCCCTCTATAAGATTTCAACTTTCAGAATTAGATGATTCTTTAGCTCCTTCAAGGGTCTGATCCACTTCACATGTTCAAAATCATAAACTTCTAGGAGGTGTTGTAAGGCATCAACATATTTACCAAAATTCAAAGCGGAATCCTATATTGGTAGGTATGCATCACTTATCCTCTCAAGTTCCTTCTCTGTATCTTCTTTCTTTTTCTTCAAATCAGAACAAAATAATGAAACTTTAGATATAGTAGCTAAAATCTTACGGCCAGTTTCTATATCAATTTTTAACAGATCTTTGTTCACTGTTAAAGCAATCTTGCCTTTATCAATTTCTGAAATCAGTTGCTCTCCATGTTTCTTCCTGTAATCTTTTTCTACTAAGGCATGAGATGCCTCTTCAAGTGATTTTAGTTGTTCACTGGCATCAACAATTAACTGTCCAAGCTTAGCAATAGGGGTGGATAGATTACCTATATCAGTCTCTGGTAGGAGACTTGACAAAATGTTAACAACAATTTGAATGGTCTCTGCTTCTCGTTTCTGCTCTTTCAACCTCTTCTTTTGTGCATGAGATTGCATAATAGTAGCAATCTCCATTAACTCAAAGGCACTCAGATTGTCCATATCTATAGGGCCTTTAATATTGAGTGAGTCATCATCATCATTAGCTATTATTTTCTCCTTCTTCTCTATTTTCTTCTCTTCATCCTTTTTCTCTTCAACCTTGTTCTCTGGTTTCTCTTTCCCTATCGCTGTTTGTTCCTCCTGTGTTGGAGTAATGACTGGTGGCAATTGACTTTCAACATTATGTTCTTTTTCTGGTGGTGGTTGTATGTCTACACTTTGTTTAGTAGTGGGTGCTTCCTCTGCTTTATGTTCCTTAACCATATCTGGTTCCTGTTATTTATCTTAAACCAGTTCAATATAGGTACCAGTTGTATCAACAGTATCCTGAACATATTCAGTTTCATTCACAAAGAATATGATAGGTGGTGAAATAGTGTCATCTTTATCCTTGATAGGGTAGACTACATCTGGTGGAATAATTTCTTCAGTGTCCAGCTCCAGTGGAGCTCCAGTATTAGTCTGATCAAGCTTATTGTGATAGTTCTTTAACTGATCATTCATTCCCTGAATAGATTTAGCTACCCGATGAGTATCATCTTCAACTTCCTAAATTTTTCCTGCCTATAGTTTCATTCTCCTTGATCTTGTATGAAATTGTCCTTTATTTTTAGCAAGCATTGCTAATAATTCTTCATGAGACAATTCAGGAAAATGTTGAACAAAAATTCTATCAATCATCTCTTGTTCCCGATGAATAATCAACTTCCATTTATTTTCTAAAATTGCATTTAAAGAATCAGAGATTTCCTTATGAATCTCATGTGGTAACCGGTTATATTGACATAGGTAATTGATTACCTCTTGTACCACTTCTTGTTTTTGAACTTCATCAAAAGAATCAAAATATTCTTTTACATTACTAAATTTTTTTCTCTTTAATAGTTTCAGAGTCCTCTCAAAATGACTCATTGGTTTGAAAGATGCAACAACGATAGAAATATTTTTCTTAGGGATTTCCCTTGCTGATTTAGATTTCTTACCAGTTTCCTTTAGCTTCTTCTTCTCTTCCTCAGAATTAGTATCCTCAGATTCTTCTTGTAGGATGAGATGTCTACCTCTCTTTCTAGTGGCAGTTGGCTTCTTTGTATACACCTTAGGTATCAGTTCCTTCTTGATTTGAACACTCCTTGTTACTCTAGTACCAGTTGACACAGAAGTTGCTTTCTCATGTTTTTTCTTTTTCCCTTTCACACTACTGGGTTGTGTCAGTGCAATCCTTTCTTGATAAGTACCGAGTCTCTTCTTCTTTGTGTCCTTAGGAGATGTCAAAAGGTTGTTGGCATAACTGATCAACAAGTCATAACTGACTTCATATCCCATTTGCTCCATTTCTTCTTCTCTTGTTTCAATAGCCTCCATAAGGCAGAAATCTGTGGTTATAATGAAACATGTGTCTTTTTCAAAGTGTTTCACCACTTCATCTAATAACCTTAGTCTCATGCTCATCTTCTTCTGAAATTCATTGAAATACCTGTTCATAGCAACTAGGAATGTGATCTTTACAACCTTTATACTACTCTTAATCTGGGCTGAGATAGGTGTATCATTAGACCATTATATATCACCAATACCTAGAATAAAATTTCGGAAATAGAAAAATAAACCGATCAAAATTTGTCCAAACTTAAACTTTTGATCATTGTCCTTCTTGATAGATTCCAAATTCAGCATAATTTGACTTCGCATAGCCTCACACAAATCATAATCTGCATTTTCTCTAATCATTTGGTAGGTGGTGTGAACCGCAGTCGATGACACATTGTTCATTTTGTTGGAATGAAATATTTGGTAACTGATAATCATTATAGCATATCTGATTGCTTCATCTTGAATGTTGACATGACACGACTGTCACAAGTGGTCTTCGTCAGTTCAATGACAGTATTATGTGAGATTTTCCTCAATTTAGGAACTTCGTCAGTTTGACAGAAATTGGTCATAGCATGAATAGCCTCCTTGGTAATAGTGTGTGACCTGCCTAAGTACACGTTCCCTCTATGGACATGACTGAGGATAATCCTGACATTTTCTTCCTCAAAATCCTCTAGAAAATAAACTGCATTGTGAAAACCCTTTTCATAAACCCTAATGTGTTCGGGTTTAATCTTCTCGTTCTTGTTGCAAAAAGATTTCAACTGGGAATAGATTGCTAATGATCCTAAATCTTTTATCTTACAATCTATGTAACTGGAAAAATCACCCTTAATCAAAACTCCCTGGGGTACCTGTGATAATGCGTTATACGACTCTATCTTGTTTGACTCCATTGACTCAGTAGCTTCAACAGTGATAAAAAGACTCTTTGATGGGGCAGAAGATGAAGATGTCATTCCAAATAACTTTGATTCAAGAGAGAAGATCGACCAAATACCTTGTTTCCTCCACTCTGCTAGGGTTTTCGGTTGCTCTCACTCTTGCACACCCGATTTGACTTTCTTAGCTTCCAATCCAATTCTACTTCTCAGTCTATAGCACAAATCTATTCACAATCTACTAAGAATGCTTTGTTTCGCTCTGCAAGTGCTCACAAAATGCTCTTCAAATGAAAATAGGGTAAAAATGACTTAGTGAAATTTCATTTTATTAATTTTACTGACTGCATTTATTGCACTATAGATAGGGTGATAAACTGTAATTACCGCTTAACAAAACTTGCCTTTACCGGTAGGTATACTAACCGATTGATAATCCTTTAGAAAACTGAAAGATAACAATATCAAAAATTCTCATATCCCAATTCAAAATGTAGAATTTACTTACTATACATTCTTTAAGGGGTTCGGAAATAGATTTACTGATATGCTCCCCCTAGGCTTATTGAAAAGCCCAGTTTGCCAGTGAAGGATTCTCCACACTAGGTGAAGGATTTAATTCTTTCGATGGCTTGTCCTCACTTTTCTTATTCCAAATTCTATTCATCTCTGCTCTAGTTTCTTCAACATCAACCTTCTGCTTTCCTTTTTTATCTGCATTGTGACTTACTGGTTGGTTCTTCTCTGTTCTACAAAACTTGGCAATGTATCTCGGTTTGTGATAATGATAGCAAGCTATTCCAGATGCTCTCCAAGGTCATACATTACCTCTTCTAGTTCTTCTTCTATAGTTCATAGCCACATGTCCAAAGTTGTTGCAAACTGAGCAAGTCACATTGACTCTCTTTTCCATTTCATAAGAACTAGACCAGTTAACATAGGGTCTTTGCCAATTTACGTTCCTTCGGTCAGTGATATTCCTTCTCCAGTCACCAATAGGTCTTGGATTCATGTGAGGTGTCAGATTGTTTGCTCCATATCTACATTCAACTAATCTATGCCCATACATGTTGCATGTATAACAATAACCTTCAAATCTTCTAGGCACATACCTAGTAATAGGTCTATAACCAGTATTGCCATCAAATCTGCTTCTACAAACATTAGTAGTGTGTCCTAGTTTATGACAGTTAAAAAAAGTAGGTTTGTAAGCTTTCTTACCAGTAGGTTTCTTAGCCTTAGGAGTAGTTTTACCTTCATGCATGTCACTCTTGGTACCAGAACATTCTCCTTTCTTAGATGTATTGTATCCTAACCGAGATGTATCACCTTTCATCCTTTGAGATTGGATCTGTTCATCCAACATAGAGGAGCTCTTGTTGAATTTATCAAGCTTCTCATTGGCTTCAGTAAGCTTTTAAGTAAGATCTTCATTCCTTTTCATCGAGGTCTCTCTAAGAGACATTGTTATTTCAATATCTGACAGTAATGCTTATTTTTCTTCTTTCTCCTCATGCCAGTGTTCATGCAAAGTTTCCTTCTCCTGCTTGATCTTAAGGATTTCATAATCTTTCTCTTTGATCAGGTCTTCAGCTGCCCTCCTGCTTCAAGTTCTCTCCTTAGGTTAAGTTTCTCACCATTCAGTTTCTCCACTTCTTCAACCAGTGTATCAATGTTCACCTCATCTAAAGAGCCATTGTCAGAGATCTCTAATAATTGCTCAGTTAGTTCTTTTATTTTTGCTTGTGAAGCCTTGAATCTACCTCTCAAGGTTTCTAGCTCATCCCTAGTTTTAGCAAGTTCTCTAGCCATCTCTCTTTAACTCATATCCCCCATAATGGCTTTAGGGTTTCCTTCCAAGTGGTTAAGACTTAAGGAAGCTAGGATCTGATACCAATTGATAAACTTATAAAGCACTAAGAGGGGGGGGTGAATCAGTGATAGCAAAAACAATAACACTTTAATTGCAGACTGGTAAAAACATTTAACTAGTTTATAAATGACTTTGCATGTAATCCAAAGTGTTATAAAAGCATTCACCACAATCAGAACATTCACCATAACACAAATATGTATACGTGGAAAACCCAACTGGAAAAAACCATGGTGAGATGGAACTCACAAGTTAACTATCTGCAGAATAGGTAACTGACCGATTAAGGTCTACAAATGCTCTGTTAGGAGCAGATCCTGTTAAAGATCCCAAGCCCTGTTAGTAGCTATACCTGATTAAAGGTAACCTCAATGGAGGTAGATCCAAGTTAATAAATCACCTTGTTAGAGGATTTCTACAATGAATCTTGTTAGAGCTTACTCAGTTAAGGGATTTAACTGTTGTAGTGATTAGAAAACAATAGGTGGTGTGAACTAAGAATAGCTCATTCTGCTTGTTTAGATCATGTTCTGCTCACACATTACTGCATCACCAACATACTTTGCAACTCCTTCAACAAATCACATCTACTTCAACTCATAACATCACTCGTATCTTACATATCAAGTAACTCATCACAATATCTTTTTATAGACATTAGATTTCATGTCACTCCTAAACTTTGACACAATTTCCTAGGTTCAGTGAATCTAGACAATCTTCCTTAACACGACACAAATCTCCGCCAAAGTGTCGGTTGGTAGTAACAAATCACAACTGGTGATAACTTATCACATGAAATGGAAAACTAGTTGGAACACCGATACCGATTGAGTGGTGGCTGCATCAAACTCACAGATCGATTGTCTCCATGTGCCTCCTTGTCTCTCTTTGCCGCGTCTTGAAACTGGTAGCAGTGGAACTAACCAAAACCGATTGTCTAAACTCAATATTCTGGTTATCTACATATATCAGTTTAGACATCTTCATATCGGTTAGACTTACTCTATGATAGACTTATAAAGCATTGAGAGGGGGGTGGATGAATTAGTGATAGCAAAAACAATACCACTTTAAACACAGACCGGTAAAGATAATTAACCAGTTTACTTAATACTATGCATATAATCCAAAATGATATTAAAACACCCACAACAAGTAAAACATCCACCATAACACAAGAGTTTATATGTGGAAAACCCAACTGGGAAAAACCATGGTGAGATGGGACTCACAAGTTAACTATTTGCAGACATAGGTAACTGACTGGTTAAGGTCTACAAAAGTGCTATGCTAGGAGCGAATCCTGCTAAAGATCCCAAAGCTCTATTAGGAGCTATACCCTGTTAAAGGTAGTACCCTGTTAGGAGTAACCTTGGTAGAGGATTTCAAATCCAAACTAATGGATCACCTTATTAGAGGATTTGTACAATGCTTGTTAGAGCTTACCTGGTTAGGGGATTTGACTGTTGTAGTGATTAGAAAACAACAGGTGGTGTGATCTAGAAGTAGCACAACTTGCTTGAATAGATCCTCTTCTTCTCACTCAAAACTGCATCACCATCATACTCTGCAACGCCTTCAACAACTTAATATTTCTATCTTGTATCATGAAAAATATAGTTCATCATAATGTTATTATATAAACGTTAGATTTTATATCGGCTCAGGAATCATATCACAATTTCCTAGGTGAAATGTATTTGGACAATCTAACATAACTCATCACAGATTGCAGCCAAATCTGTCGATTAGGGATAACTCATCACGATCAATGATAACTCATCACACAATCAATGAAACCAGCTGGAACACCGATACCGGTTAAGAGTTAACCTCTTCCAACTCATAGATTGATTGTCCTCATTTTTCCTCTTTGATGGTCTCCGCTGAATCTCCATGCTGGTGTCAAGCCATTCCTATATATATCGGTTAGACACCCTCTAAACCATTTGAACTTAACTATACATATAATACTAGTTTTCCAATATAAAGACTTAGGAGTAATATCGGTTTGTCTTAACTAAGATGACTATGACAATGTGAACATATGTTTGTGTATGCATGTGCCATCAATGACAACACGTGAAGTCATCCATTACAATCATCATCAAGCCAACAATCTCCCCCTTTGGCATTGATGGCAACACTTAGAAAATTTTACAACTTTACAAATAAGTGTTCTTACAAAGAAAAATGTACAAATATATTTCTACTCCCCCTTAACAATACATACAAAATTTTACAACACACATACATATTTCTACTCCCCCTTTAACAACAATGCCAAATTGAAAAGTAAAATATATACATATTATAGCAAAATTTGCATCAAAAAATTACATGCACAAAAATGTAAGAATCTTTATTAAGGAGTGATCACTGCAATTTTCAAGAAAATGTCCCTGAAAGTGATCTTCACTAAGAAAAATCATTTTCCCATGTTTCCAATAAGGTTTCAGTGATCTGAATGGTTGTCATAACCCGTGTAGCGAATTCTTCCATCACATCTACTATGCTAATTTTTGGAGTAGCCAAGGCCACTTCTGCATCTTTGTATGCCCGTTGTAAGATGTCCACTTTGGGTCTTAACTGGTTCTTTAGCTCTTTTAAGGATCATAGTCTCTTAGCCTGTTCATAATCATAGACATCTAGCCGATTTTGCAAATCATCAACTGATTTTCCAAAAGCTAAGGCTGAATCCTGTAAAGGTATGTAGGCAGTACATGTCCTTTCTAGTTCCTGTTCTGTCTCTTCTCACCTCTTAATCAAATTAGTATAGAAAAATGAAACATTAGATCTATAGGCTAGTATCCTTCCTCTAGTTTCAATAGCCGTCCTCAAAAAATCTTTATTCAGGGATAAAGCAATCTTCCTTGTATCAATATCTCTCATTATTTTCTCTCCTCTTTTCTTTCTGTAATTATTCTCAGCTAAAGTCTAAGCAACTTCATCAAGGGACTTCAGTTGGTTATAAGCATCAGCAACCAACTGGCCAAGCTTGCCAATAGGAGTTGACAAGTTTCCAATGTTAGTCTCCGGTAGAAGACTGGACAGAATCTCAATGGTAGTTTGAATAGATTATGCTTCCTTCCTCTGCTCTTTCAATCTTTTCTTCTGAGCTCTAGATTGCATCAGTGTTGTAATCTCCATGAGTTCAGATGCACTCATATTATCTACATCTATAGGCCCTTTGATGCCTATTGAGTCATCCTCATCATCAATTTGTTGCTTAACAATTGCTTTTCCCTTTTCATCTGGTATCTTCTCCTCTATTTTCTCTTTCTCTTCCTCCTTTTTTTGTTCAGATGCCTTCACTTCAACCTCTTTCTCAGGTTTCTCTTTCTCTTTTTCTGCCTTTGTTTGTTTCTCCTAAGTAACCATTGTAATCGGTGGCAACTGATTTTCCACTTGGTGTTCTTTTTCTGGTGGAGGTTAAATATCCACACTAGGTTTAATTACCGGTGCTTCAATTTATTTTTCCTGTGTAACAGTAATGACTGGTGGCTGTAATGGTTGCATAACTAGTTCAATGATATTACCAGATAAATCAATGGTGTCCTGAATATCATCTACAAAGATAACCAGTAGAGAAGTAGTGTCATCCTTATGCTTAATAGGATAGACAATATCTGGTGCAATAATCTCTTCTTCATCTAACTCCGGTTGTGCTCCAGTCTTTGTTTGATCAGTTTTATGAAACTTCATCTGCTCATGCATCCTTTGAATATTTCTAGCTATCTGATGAGTTTCAACTTCAACATATTGTACCTTTCCATTCATTAACATCAATTTTCTTACCTTAAAATGAAACTGTTCTTTGAAATTATTAAGCAATGCTAATAATTCATCTCTAGACAATTCAAGAAAATATTGAATGAAAATACTATCAATTATTTCTTGATCTTGTTCAACAACCACTTCCCACTTATTTGCAAGAATAGAATACAAAGAATCAGAAATATCATCTTTAAGATCTTGAGGCAATCAATTGTATTGACATAAGTAGTTGATTACCTTTTGAACAATTTGTTCCTTCTGATCATCATCAAATGAATCAAAACATTCTTTCACATTATCAAACCTATTCCTTCCTAATGTTTTTACAGTTCTCTCAAAATTAGTCATAGGTTTGTAAGATAAAGTATTAATAGGAATACCCTGCTATGAGGTGTCTTCTACTAGTTTCACTTTCTTACCAGTTGCTTTCATTTTCTTTGGTTCCTCTTCAGTGTTGGTATCATCTGATTCCGCTTGAAGAATAAATTCGCCTCTCTTCTTCATTGAAGTCTTATTTTTAGTATATGCTTTGGGTGCAAGTTCCTTTTTACTTGAACACTTCTTGTTACCCTTGTACTGGTGATTGTTGGAGGTGCTTGTTCATCTTTCTTCTTCTTCTTCTCTTTGGCAAAACTGGGTTCAACAGGTGCATTTCTTTCCTCGTATGTTCCCCGTCTTTTCTGCTTCTTATCCTTGGGAGATGCCAAAAGGTTGTTGGCATATCTGATTAATAAGTCATAATTGACTTCATAACTCATTTCATCCATTTCATCTTCCCTGGGTTCTACGGCCTCCATAAGACAAAAGTCTGTGGTGACTGTGAAACAGATGTCTTTTGCAAAGTTTTTCACCACATCTTCAGGTAGCCTCACCCTCATGCTCATCTTCTTTTGGAATTCATTAAAATATCTATTCATTGCAGCAGAGAATTTGTTCTTTATAGCCTTAATGTTGTTCTTGATTTGAGCAGTTACCGGTAGGTCCTTTGACCATTGAATGTCACCTATTCCCGGTAGGAAATTCTGAAAATAAAAGAATAGACCAATCAATAATTGACCAAATTTGAACTTTTGACTTTTGTCTTTCTTAATTGATTGCAGGTTCAACATTAATTGATTCCTTATAGCCTCGCATAAGTCATAATCTACATTCTCAGCAATCATTATGTAAGTTGCATGCACAGCTATAGATGGCACACTGTTCATTCTATTGGAATAAAATATCCTGTAGCCAATAACCATAGTTGCAAGTCTAACTATTGGGTCTTTGATGTTATTGATTGAAAACGCATGACCGTCAGAGGTAGTCTGAGTTAGCGTAACCACGGTCTCTTTTGAAATTTTCCTCAGCTTAGGAACTTCACCGGTTTGCCAAAAACCTGTCATTGCATGGATTGCTTCCTTTGTGATTGTTTGTGACCTTTCAAGATACATATTTTCACCATGCACACAACTAAGAATTATCCTAACATGTTCTTCAAAATCTTCAAGAAAATATGCCGCATTGTGAAAACCCTTTTCATAAACCCTAATGTACTCGGTTTGATTTTTCTACTTTTATCACACAAGGGTTTCAGTTGAGAGTAAATTGATAATGATCCTAAATCTTCAATTTTACAGTCAATGTAACTGGATAAATCACCTTTTATCATAACACTGTCGGGAACTTGAGATAGCATTATATAACACTATTTTGTCTGTTTCCATAGACTCCATAGGTTCAATAGAGATCATAAGTCTCTCTACTTGCTTAGACGATGATACCATTCTAGATAAATTCAATTTGAGAGAGATTAATAAAATAATACCTTAATTCCTTTGCGCTAGCAAGGTTTTCGGTTGATCTCTCGAATATACACCCATTTTGCCTTTGCTAATCTTCAAATCCAATTGAATCTTTCAATCTGCAACACAAATCCGTCAACAAGCAGCTAGCAAATCTCTTTTTTTCTCTGCAGGTGCTCAAGAACTCTCTTTCGAATGCAATTAGGGTAAAAATAACATAGTAAAACTCGCTTTTATAAACTTTACCCATTGCATTAATTGCTCAACATATAGGGTAACAAACCCTAATATACCGCTTAACAATACTTCCAATACTGACAAGTATATAACCGGTTGACAATCTTTTGAAAAATAGATAGACTATGATATCAAGAATTCTCACAAAATAACTCAAAATGAAAACTCTATTACCACACATTCTTCAAGGGGTCCGAAAGTAAATTTACCGCTATGCTCCCCTTAGGCTTGTTGAAAGACTTAGTTCTCCGATGTAGGATTCTCCATGCTAGGTGAAGGGATAGATTCTTCTGCAGGCTTGTCCTCACTCTTCTTTTTCCAGATTTTGTTCATCTCCTCTCTGGTTTCCTCAATATTGACCTTTTGCTTACCTTTCTGATCTTCAAAGTGGTTGACCGGTTTGTTCTTCCTATTTCTATAGAACTTTGCCATGTGTCCCAGTTGGTGACAATGATAGCAAGCCATTCTAGATGATCTCCAAGGTCCTGCATTACCTCTTCCAGTTCTTCTTTTTCAGTTCATATCCACATGACCATAATTGTTACAAATGGTGCAAATAACATTAGTTAGTGCAAATAACATTAGTTACCTTTTCCATTTCAAATGGACTAAACCGGTTGACATATGGTTTCTGCCAATTCATATTTCCCCGGTTGTCATAGCTTCTCCTCCAGTCAACATTAGGTCTTGGATTCATGTGAGGTGCCAGATTGTTTGCTCCATATTTGCATTCAAATGATCTATGTCCATACATGTTGCATGTAAAATAGTGAGCTTCAAATCTCCTAGATACATACCTAGCATTTGCATTATAGCCTGTATTCTCATTAGGTCTGCTTCTACACACATTTGCAGTATGTCCAGAGTTATGGCAAATAAAGCAAACAGGTTTAAATGATTTCTTATTGGTAGGCTTGTTAGCCTTAGGAGAAGTTTTATCTTTGTGAATGTTGCTCTTTGTACCAGAAGATTCTCCTTTCTCAGATGTATTGAAACCTAGTCCAGATGTGTCACCTTTCATCCTCTGAGATTGGATTTGCTCATCCAGCATAGAAGAACTCTTATTGAACTTTTCCAGCTTTCCATTAGCCTCAGTGAGTTCTCTGGTAAGATCTTCATTGTGTTTTGTTAGAGTCTCTCTTAGAGACATTGCCATATCAAGATCTAGCTGCAAATCCTCCTTCTCTTCTTTTTCTTCATGCCAATGCTCATGCAAAGTTGCATTCTCTTATTTGATCTTAGAAATCTCATGATCTCTTTCTTTGATTAGGTCTTCAGCTGCCCTTCTTGCTTTAAGCTCTTGGCTCATGTGGATAGTTAGGGCTTCTAACTCTCTTCTTAGATTTAGCTTTTCACTATTCAGCTTTTTAACTTCTTCAGCCAATGCATCAATGTTATCCTCATCTGAAGAACTATTATCAGATATCTCCAATAGTTGTTCAGTCAGCTCTCTCCTTTTGACTTGTGAGGCTTTAAATCTGACCCTTAGGGTTTCCAGCTCTTCCTTGGTAGCATCAAGCACTCTAGCCATCTCTAAATAATTCATATCCCCCATGGTGGCTTTAGGGTTTCCTTCCAAGCGATTAATCCTAAAGGAAGTTTGGCTCTGATACCAATTGATAGAATTATAAAGCATTGAGAGGGGGGGTGAATCAGTGACAACAAAAACAATACCACTTTAAAATCATACCAATAAAGATAATTAACCAGTTTACTTAATACTATGCATATAATCCAAAATGATATTAAAGCATACACAACAAGTAAAATATCCACCATAACACAAGAGTTTATACGTGGAAAACCCAACTGGGAAAAACCACAGTGAGATGGGACTCACAAGTTAACTATTTGTAGACATATGTAACTGACTGGTTAAGGTCTATGAAAGTGCTCTACTAGGAGTGAAACCTGTTAAAGATCCCAAAGCTCTGTTAGGAGCTATACCCTGTTAAAGGTAGTACCCTGTTAGGAGTAACCTTAGTAGAGGATTTCAAATCCAAACTAATGGATCACCTTGTTAGAGGATTTGTACAATGAAGCTTGTTAGAGCTTACCCGGTTAGGGGATTTGACTGTTGTAGAGATTAGAAAACAACAGGTGGTGTGATCTAGAAGTAGCATAACTTGCTTGAATAGATCATCTTCTGCTCAATCAAAACTGCATCACCATCATACTCTGCACTGCCTTCAACAACTTAGCACTTCTATCTTGTATCATGAAAAATATAGTTCATCATAATGTCATTATATAGACATTAGATTTTATGTCAGCTCAGGAATCATATCACAATTTCCTAGGTGTAGTGTATCTAGACAATCTAACATAACTCATCACAGATTGTTGCGAAATCTGTCAGTTAGCGATAACTCATCAGGACCGGTGATAACTCATCACACAATCAGTGAAACTGGTTGGAACACCGATACCAGTTAAGAGTTAACCTCTTCCAACTCATAGACTGATTGTATTCCTTTTGCTTCTTTGATGGTCTCCGTTGAATCTCCATGCTGGTGTCAAGCCATTCCTGTATATACCGATTATACACCCTCTAAACCATTTGAACTTAACTATACATATAATGATGGTTTTGTAATACAAAGACTTAGGAGTAATATTAGTTTGTCATAACTAGGATGACTATGACAATGTGAACATATGTGTGTGTATACATGTGCCATCAATGACAACACATGAATTCATCCATTACAATCATCATCAAGCCAACACTCTATACAAATGATACCGATTTATCTTAACTATGACAATCAAAACATATGTGTACCATCAATGACAACACATAAAGTCATCAAATACAAAAATCATCATCATGCCAATGGATTACCACTTGAAATCAAACTTCTCCAATTTGGCCTTGGCCTTGACAAAACGTTGATGAATTTTCTCTTCCAAATGCTTAGCAAAGCCAAATTTAGTATTTTTCATCACATCTTGAATGTCTACAACAACACACATCATGCCAACCAATATATTGTGTCTAGTATCCTCTCTCAAAACTTAGCACAGGCTATGATATATTTTCACAAAATAATCTTTAAATATATCGATTAGGAAAGGCTCTTTCTCAAATTGTTAAATTGGGAAAGGCTTCCTATCCTTAACCTTCCACCTGAACTTTGGGATCAACTTGGTTCTATAGAGAACATCACGAACTTTGTAATTTAGCTCTATTTTCACCAAACCAATCTCTAAGAGATTGGCTCTACTTAGACCAAAGAAATATGCAATACTATGTTGATTAGGTTGAAAGCACTAGAATACTGAGAGGGGGGCCAAATCAATATTCCCACAGATTTAAAAACTTTCTTTTTAACTTTAACCTTCTACTGAAATATAAAACAAACTTAGCTTATATAAAATAACTAATGCGGAATAAACATGAAGAACACAACCATGAGATAAACATCGGATTTTATACCTGGAAAACCCAAATGAGAAAAACCATAGATAATGTTGACTCTCAAGAGAATATAACTAGTTATATGGTGTTTACAAAAGGGGTGGCTCATTGTCGAGTGGCTCACTGCTAGATTACAAAAGTATCTCATTGTTGGATTGCTCATTATAAAGATACAAGGGACGCCTTATTGCCAAAATGCTCACTACAACAGAAAAGGTTGAACTAAAAAGAATTTCATCTCCAAATGCATGAGATCAGTTCTAGGTTTAATCTTAGATTATAATTCACAAACCTTATAACAGATCTGGTTAGAGATCTCTATATAACTGTCCTCCAGCAAGTCCGATGAAGGACTACTGCACCACTACAACACTATCTTCCTTTGTTGTGCGTAACTCACACTCAGTACACTGCTAACTTTCTTTCACACATCACACACCTTCATACCATCATTCAATGTTCATACTATTACATATGTGCATGTATATATATACAAGAGGACACAAATGTAAAATAGTGTGTCGGCCAAGCCCAACACGTTATCAATATGCTCATGTCAGCCTCCGCAAGACTTCTACACACTTCCTTCACATACTTCATTTGCCAATGTATATGCTGAGATTACTGGAATGGGACAGGGTCATCCGAACCCAAGAATACAGACCCATTATTACAATATTAAGAACAATATTTCCAAAATGTAGACTCCATGCATACCAAGAATACTACAACACAAAACTCGAAGAGATACTATAGACATTTACCAAACAGCTAATATCGGAACACATAACTAATACAAAGATTAATGAGAACTCAAAATTTTGGAACAAGGATCTTGTAGATATTTTCACAACACATTGCCTCCATCATATTATATCATAAATATGACCACAATAACATTTGTCCATAACAAGATAATTGCACATACTGACTACATACAACATCGCATATAAAATTTCATATAACATCTAGACTAATATTCGGACCAATCCAGGCAACATACATTGTCTGGTTTGAACTGGATAGCTGATTTGACATCAATGACAACAATATTCACACAAGTCTAACAATCTTCCCCTTTGTCAATGATGGAAAAACACATCCAAAGCATAACTGCGTACAACTCCCCCTTACTATGCAACTCCTCAAATCCAAGAAACCACAATCCTTTCTCCCTCGTTTAACATCAAGGACAAAGGATGCCTTTGATGAAAAAGAGAATGAAAAGAAAAAGGAAGAAGGACATAATATATACAACTGCAAAAATGTCAAAAAAATGAATATCACACAAGAACCTTCAACTGCTCTTCTTCTGAAAGATAACCTTATATTTCTCCTTCAGATTTGGAAGAAAAACTTTCCAAGAATGTATGACCATATTAATACTAATTGAAAGGCTTTTGCATTCCACCAACAAATCAACTGAGAGAAACTATCCGGAGTAGATGGGTTTTGCTCATACTCAACTGCATTCCCAAGCAATGCTAAAAAATGCTCTAATTTAGCCTCAACAATCTCTTTAACCTTCCAAAACATGTTTACAAAGTCTTCTTTCTGCCTTTGCAGTAGTAAGAGCTTAGCTTGAAGAGAGTTAATTCTTTTCCTCTACTCACCATCCTTATCATTCAAAAAATATGAAGACTTGCCTAGATTTGTCAACTCATCCTCAATAGCATCAATCTTTCTTGTGTAAATCACTACAATTGTCAACCAAGAAATGCAATACCTGTGACTTTGCTAGCACTATGCTGAGATTACTGGAATGGGACAGGGTCATCCGAACCCAAGAATACAGACCCATTATTACAATATTAAGAACAATATTTCCAAAATGTAGACTCCATGCATACCAAGAATACTACAACACAAAACTCGAAGAGATACTATAGGCATTTACCAAACAGCTAATATCAGAACACATAACTAATACAAAGATTAATGAGAACTCAAAATTTTGGAACAAGGATCTTGCAGATATTTTCACAACACATTGCCTCCATCATATTATATCATAAATATGACCACAATAACATTTGTCCATAACAAGATAATTGCACATACTGACTACATACAACATCGCATATAAAATTTCATATAACATCTAGACTAATATTCGGACCAATCCAGGCAACATACATTGTCTGGTTTGAACTGGATAGCTGATTTGACATCAATGACAACAATATTCACACAAGTCTAACAATCTTCCCCTTTGTCAATGATGGAAAAACACATCCAAAGCATAACTGTGTACAACTCCCCCTTACTATGCAACTCCTCAAATCCAAGAAACCACATTCCTTTCTCCCTCGTTTAACATCAAGGACAAAGGATGCCTTTGATGAAAAAGAGAATGAAAAGAAAAAGGAAGAAGGACATAATATATACAACTGCAAAAATGTCAAAAAAATGAATATCACACAAGAACCTTCAACTGCTCTTCTTCTGAAAGATAACCTTATATTTCTCCTTCAGATTTGGAAGAAAAACTTTCCAAGAATGTATGACCATATTAATACTAATTGAAAGGCTTTTGCATTCCACCAACAAATCAACTAAGAGAAACTATCTGGAGCAGATGGGTTTTGCTCATACTCAACTGCATTCCCAAGCAATGCTAAAAAATGCTCTAATTTAGCCTCAACAATCTCTTTAACCTTCCAAAACATGTTTACAAAGTCTTCTTTCTGCCTTTGCAGTAGTAAGAGCTTAGCTTGAAGAGAGTTAATTCTTTTCCTCTACTCACCATCCTTATCATTCAAAAAATATGAAGACTTGCCTAGATTTGTCAACTCATCCTCAATAGCATCAATCTTTCTTGTGTAAATCACTGCAATTGTCAACCAAGAAATGCAATACCTGTAGACTTTGCTAGCACTATGTTGAGATTACTGGAATGGGACAGGGTCATCCGAACCCAAGAATACAGACCCATTATTACAATATTAAGAACAATATTTCCAAAACGTAGACTCCATGCATACCAAGAATACTACAACACAAAACTCGAAGAGATACTATAGGCATTTACCAAACAGCTAATATCAGAACACATAACTAATACAAAGATTAATGAGAACTCAAAATTTTGGAACAAGGATCTTGCAGATATTTTCACAACACATTGCCTCCATCATATTATATCATAAATATGACCACAATAACATTTGTCCATAACAAGATAATTGCACATATGGACTACATACAACATCGCATATAAAATTTCATATAACATCTAGACTAATATTCGGACCAATCCAGGCAACATACATTGTCTGGTTTGAACTGGATAGCTGATTTGACATCAATGACAACAATATTCACACAAGTCTAACAATCTTCCCCTTTGTCAATGATGGAAAAACACATCCAAAGCATAACTGCGTACAACTCCCCCTTACTATGCAACTCCTCAAATCCAAGAAACCACATTCCTTTCTCCCTCGTTTAACATCAAGGACAAAGGATGCCTTTGATGAAAAAGAGAATGAAAAGAAAAAAGAAGAAGGACATAATATATACAACTGCAAAAATGTCAAAAAAATGAATATCACACAAGAACCTTCAACTGCTCTTCTTCTGAAAGATAACCTTATATTTCTCCTTCAGATTTGGAAGAAAAACTTTCCAAGAATGTATGACCATATTAATACTAATTGAAAGGCTTTTGCATTCCACCAACAAATCAACTGAGAGAAACTATCCGGAGCAGATGGGTTTTGCTCATACTCAACTGCATTCCCAAGCAATGCTAAAAAATGCTCTAATTTAGCCTCAACAATCTCTTTAACCTTCCAAAACATGTTTACAAAGTCTTCTTTCTGCCTTTGCAGTAGTAAGAGCTTAGCTTGAAGAGAGTTAATTCTTTTCCTCTACTCACCATCCTTATCATTCAAAAAATATGAAGACTTGCCTAGATTTGTCAACTCATCCTCAATAGCATCAATCTTTCTTGTGTAAATCACTGCAATTGTCAACCAAGAAATGCAATACCTATAGACTTTGCTAGCACTATGGATACAGTCCCTCAATTCTTCAATACATGTTGATAAGATCTTTTGTGTATCAATACATTCATTTAGCAGATTCTGCATATCCAAAGCTTTTTCCTCAACTGATTTCTCAGAGATCCTCTCTTTTAGAACTTCATTCAAAGATTCTAGAAGTAGATTACTGATATCTTCAAGGCTCATGTTGTTCCATATTAAATGCTTCAATAGAATGCTTTCAATTATATCTGACCTGACTAAAGTCAGTCACATTACACCAATCTTCTTTATTCCATTCATACTATCAACCAATTTCAGCAAATTAGATTCATCATCTGAATCTCCAGCTTCCTTCTTTGCAACTGTCAAATATCCCTCAGCCACAAGGGATTCCAAATCATCAATCACCACAACATCTTCCACCTTTCTTCTCTTTGTCTTTGAAACACTAACGGGAATAGATTGTCTCATCTTCTTCTTTCTAGAGGAAGAGTTTCCAAAACTGGAAATGAAAGACACGGATATTGGACCGACGCTCCACATTTCTAGAAATGATTTAAAATAGGCATCACAAGCTTCCTCTTTGTTGACTAGACTATTCAAATATCTAAATATCTGCCTTGCAAACGGAACACTAGACTCTCATATGACATTATCTTTTGCTAAAACAGATCCCAAACAGTACATAACCAAACTCACAAGCAATGACCCAAACCAAAAAGCATAATTCTTTTCTTTTGTCATTTTAATAATCTCTAACAATAATTCTTTCAACAATTCACACGAGTCAGATGATTTATTGTTCATCACAAGCATGTGTTACATATATACTACAATTGTTGAGGTGGCACCTTCCCTATTCCTGAAATAGATTTTATAAGAGATGTCATAGGCAACATACCTCACAATAGGGTTGTTGATTGTTTTGATGATTAAAGTTCGCTCATCACCCTTCATGTTGGTTAGGGCTTCCACTTCTCTATTCAATATTGACTTCTTTTCCATAACTTCTCATTGACACAGAAGCCGGTGATCACAGAAATAACCTCCTTCGTGATTGAATAGAGTTTATCCAACACGATGCTATCATCTCGCACATGACTAAGAATAATCTTGATATTCTCCATATTATCAAACCAAGGGAATTATATCCATAGATTCAAACCTCTACTTTCCAATTATTTGACCATTTGCAACCCATCATCACTAAAGACTAGCTTCAACAACTCTGATTTTCTCCGAGTTAAATTCACCCAGGAGTACTTTGTCCAAAATCTAAAATTCCTTATTGCTAGATTCTTTGATGATCAATTTTCCTTCCATGATTTCTTGCACTGTCTACTTTGCTACTCCTCTATTGTTTGCCAAATTTTTGAACACAAATAACTGATATGAAAGAATGAATTCAAAAAGGTCGATATTTATCTTGCCAAAAATACTTCTTTAGGGTTTTGCCGCCAAGACCTGTGTTATTGATGATGTCAGCAAAAATTCCTTTGATTACCAGATAGCACTTAAAGCATTGTCATGTCGGATTAATGACATGATATACTCAAATGGGAAGGATAGAATATTTTTCTTTCACAACAAACTCCCCCTATCCCAAAGCTCTATACTTAGTTACCCGCAGGAAGAGGTGTTGGAGACCAATAACATTGAGAGGGGGATAGGTGAATCAGTGTTATACCAGAATAGTAGATTTTATCCTTAACAAAACATTCATACACCAACCGATATACCGGTATAAATAGAATTGAAAAAGTAAAGAAACCAATAAGCCAAACACATAAATGAGAATCATAACACATAGATTTATATGTGGAAAACCTCAAAGAGCAAAAACCACGGTGGGATTTGTGACCCACAATATCAATCCACTAGCCATATGAAGAGATATTACAATATATGATGGGCTTGCACTTGAAGGAAGGCTTCTAGCCTAGAGCACACAACTCAATCACAATAGGAGCCTCACTAACTATATAAAATTCCAGACAACAATCCAGAGAAGTGTGAACTGCTAAGACAGCATCTTCTATGCTAAAATATAGTTCTGGTTTAAGCTATGTCTGTTCTGGTTAGAAACCCTAAAACCCTTTACCGGAATAACCCTTACAATAAATTCCTCACATACATAATCTCTCTGATATATTTCACATCATATTGCATTTGCATATTGATCCATTCCATACATCATGTCTATCTCCTTATATCACAAAATGATCTAATCAAACTGCCCTATATACCTTATACAAATTTTATGCCTTATGTTGGCTTACAAAGATATATACAATATCAGATTACATGTCAGCCAGATAAGATAAATGTATAAACATTAAAACAAGTTGCCGATGCCAGATCCAAGATGTGTCGGCCTCCAATACCGATGACCTTTACTATACCATGTCGGCATGCATTGCCGGTGACTAAAGAAGTCTTATGTCTTGCCGGTGCCAGTGTCAGTGTAGAATTTGTGAAGTGCCTTCCAGTATACCATATGAAGTCAGAACACAAAATCATGTTGCCATCAATGGCAACATAGTGAAACCAACCAATAGAGTTTCAATTTCCAACAAGAGGTGCATGCACTATATTCCGATACATTAGGCTCACTTCCTTTGTTCTCACTCTTCTTTCTCAAATTTTCTTTCTTCTTTGATTCACCATTCTTCATCACATTTTTCTCGACAGATTTATCCATATTTCCACTTTTGTATTGATTAGAAAAATGTTAGAACTTCTTGCATTTGAAACAACTAATAACCTTCCTTTCAGATCTTACTGGATGTGATCTATGTTTGCGTTGATTATCCTTATGTCCATAGTTATTGCGAATGTAACAATATCCATGAAAGTTGTAAATCTTCTTGTTTGCATCAACTAGATTATAACTCTAATTCACAACATGATTTCTACAAATATTTTCTTTATGTCCAAACCTCTTGCAACTATAACACTGAATGCTTCTATATTTTATTGTCTTATGTCCAAATTTATTGTATTTAAAACAATAGCCATTGAAATATGGGTACCTTTGTGCATTAGTCTATCAAACCAATGGCCTTTTTGCATTAAGATTTTGATTTTAGGATTTCCTCTCATCTTTTGTCTTCTTCTCCATTTCAACTTTGGCTTATTTATTTTCTCCTTTAACATTATGATCTGAACACATACCGGGTTGGCAACCAAGTCTGGTTTTGTTTGAATTAAATTGTTGCATGCTGATCAAGTCTTCTAGGAGTTTACTACTATCAAGGATCTTATTTTTTGTCTTTAGATTCTTCACCTCTTGCTCAAGATTTTCGCATTCTCCATACTTTTTCTTTATTATTTCTTTCAGGATCTACTCTATCTTGTATGTTTCTTCAATCTTCTGTATCAAACCTTTAATACTCTCATTCGCCTGCTTCAACTAATGGTTAACCTACTTATGCCTCAATTTGAACTTCTGGATTTGTTCTCTTAGCTTTTGTACACATTAATTTGCCATCTTTACATTCTCTTTCAATTCTTTACTCTCTAATTCAACACTTTCCAAATCTTCAAGAGTTTTCTTAAAATCTTCATCCATTTGAAAGTCTTCAATCATGCATATAGGTGCCATGATTCAACCAATCACGGATCTCCCTCAAGCAGTTAAGCTTCCAAGCAAGGGACCAAATCTCTGATACCAATTGTTGATCAGGTTGAAAGCACCAAAATACTAAGAGGGGGTATGAATCAATATTCCCATATATTTAAAAACTTTCTTTTTAAATTTAACCTTCTACTGAAATATCAAACAAACTTAACTGATATGAAATAGCTAATGCAGAATAAACATGAAGAACACAACGACAAAATAATCACCAAATTTTATACGTGGAAAACACAAATGGGAAAAACCACGGAGAGTGTTGACTCTCAAGAGAATATAACTAGTTATATGGTGTTTACAAAAGGGGTGGCTCTCTGCCAGATCACAAAAGCGGCTCACTGTCAGACTGCTCACTACAAAGATACAAGGGATGACTTCTAGAATGCTCACTGCAATAGAAAAGGTTAAACTAAAAATAATTACATCTCCAAATGCATGAGATTAGTTCTAGGCTTAATCTTAGATTATAATTCACAAACCTTACAATAGATCCAGTTAGATATCTCTGTATAACTATCCTGTAGTAGGTCCGGTGAAGGACTACTGCACCACAAAACACTATCTCCCTTCATTGTCCGCAACTCACATTTCACACACTGCTATTTTCATTGTTAACTTTATTTTGCACAGTACACACCTTCATACCAT
This sequence comes from Cryptomeria japonica, assembly GCF_030272615.1. Lineage (NCBI taxonomy): Eukaryota > Viridiplantae > Streptophyta > Pinopsida > Cupressales > Cupressaceae > Cryptomeria > Cryptomeria japonica. The sequence goes on from NC_081413.1 coordinate 525,190,857, forward strand.
CATTCCATGTTCATACTACTACATATGTGCATGCATATATATACCAAAGGACACAAATACAAAATAGTGTGTCGACCAAGCCCAACATGTCAATATGCTCATGGCGGCCTCTGCAAGATTTCTACATGCTTCCATCACATACTTCATTTGCCAATGCATATGTCAAGATTACTAGAATGGGGCAGGGTCATCTAGACCCAAGAATACCAACCCTTTATTATAAGATTAAGAACAATATCTCTAAAATGTAGAGTCCACACGAACCAAGAATAATGCAACACAAAACTCAAAGAGATACTATAGACATTTACCAAACACCTAATACCGAGAACATAAGTGATACCGAGAATTATGAGAACTCAAAATTTTGGAACAAGGATCTTCCAGAGATTTCCACAACACATTACCTCCATCATATTGCATCATAACATCTGACCACAACAACATTTGTTCATAACAAGAGAACTACACATACTGACTACACAAAACATCACATGCAACATCCAGACTAATATCCAGATCAATATGGGCCACATACACTGTTTGGTCCAAACCAAATAGCTGATTTGAGATCAATGACAACAATATTCACACAAGTCTAACATGGTATACTTGTTTAGATTCAACATATGTTGATCACCTGTAGTGATGATTTCTTTCTTCCCCACATCATATGTTTTCACAAGGATTCTCATGAAATCAACATATATGAAAACATCTGGGACCGTGAGCTTGCCAAGACTAAGCTCCCAACCATTCCTCATGGGGATTTTGGAAACCCTCTTCTGATACCAGTTCTAAAATAGGTCCCATCCTAACTCTGGGATCCTAGAATCCCTCACACCTTTAAGAGAGCCCAGTAATCTATCTTTAGGACCTCCTGGCCCATACACTTGGTGAGGAACTTGCCCACCTTGTAATTGTTTGATCAGATCCTCATCCATCTTCTTGGAAACCCTTTGACTCATCTTTGTTGATTACGGTTTCACTTCTCATAGCTAGGCTTTAACCAAATTCACTTCAATTCTACTCAATGCAATCCTTTGTCTCAGAACTCAGCTAAAACATACTATTACAACTATAGATGCACTATTTAGGAGTAATTCAACTTTTCAACTATTGAGAATAAGTTCTACTTTGTGCTTCATGTAGAAAAGCCCCGATTGTCACTTCAAGTTCACTTTGAGCTCAACTTAGTAACTTCACTTTGAATGCCAACACTTTTGTGACTTAAAATGAATATGTAGATGTTGTTATTAGCCTATGACATTTACTACCTCAACTACTGTAGTCATTTCGCCATTAATTTCAGCCCACACATGAAAGATTTTCATATTGGTAACCGTTTAAATTCTCAACATTGATCCACAACGATCGCACAATAATGGATGACCAGGATTAAAATATTGGGCATCTTATGTTCTTCATTAAGCCTAGCCACCATTTTGGGCCCACCTAGACATGTGTCATCACTGCGAAACATCAGACGTGTGACTAAGACCTAATAGTTCTAGTGCCCTAAGGATCCACTTCAATTAGAATTCTCTATGACATGTTGATGTGCTCCAAACTTTCCAATAGGCCCATCATGCATCAGACTACCTACATGCTCTTGGAGGCCTATTAGCTCTGACATGTTAGAGGGATTTGAAGCTTTGCTAGCCATTGATCTAGATCATCAGGAAAAGTAAAAAAATGAACCATGGACTTAGGGATAAAAAGAAAACTAGATGGGTGAATTACTAGGGAAAGGGGCTAGTGACCAATGAGACCTACTACCAGCCACCATTAAAATATCATGCAATGTTAAGGGGGAAAGATAGACTCTAAAACCAAAGTTTAGGGTTTAAGGCCTTTATAGGGTTTAAGATGGAAACCAAACCAGTGACACAAAGAAGGAATTGGACTAGAAAATTGGGTACTACTAGAAAGAAAACACACATACATGCATATGTGTATGCTTATGAAAGTCATATGCACACACACACACAATATTTAAAAATAAAAAATATTTTTCTAGAATAATACTTTCTCTTCAATTTTAGCATGTACCTTGTAGACAAATAAATGAGAAATAAATTCATTAGTACATGTTATATAAATAAATTGTTTTACTAAAGAAGCCATCAATTCGTACCATTGATAAATCGTTTTTACATAAAATTTATAAATTATCTATTATTCACATTCACTTTCATATTATAAATTATAACTCAAAGCAATATATATATATATATATATATATATATATATATATATGATGATGATGATGATGATGAAATAGTTTTGATAATTGGCAGACAACTGAGAGGGAGGGGAAACAATTGTCTCACAAACTTACACAATTTAAACTTATTCTCAGATCTGATAATTAAGCATGAAAGCACAAATCAGCAACACAACAAGAGCACACATAACACCGATATTTTTGACGTGGAAAACCCAATCAAGGAAAAAACCAAGGTGGGAGCCTACCCACAATATGATAATACTCTGCTAGAAGTATATGAAATATTATAATGAGGAATGCACATGCATTCAGGCATATTTCCTAGAGCTCAGTGCTCAAAAACAATAAGGGCTACAACCCACGGAAGACTCACTGTCCTACAAACATATTCAAATTACATTCAGAAGATCATGAACTGAAGGAATAACATCTCCTTAATGCCTATTTACATTTCCGGTTAAGCACATAACAACTTACTTCTTCTCACACTTCTTCTCTGCCTTCAAAATATGTATACATTCAGTACACTTATATTCTGATTCTCATCCATACACACACTCAATTACAAAATATTATATTTATTTATACATGACATCAACCTTATCAATGTTGGCTCAACTCTCATCACCTAATTACAAAAATATAACCACACATGCTACAAAATCAAATGCAAACCAAGCAATGTCAACTAAGATATAGCACAAACCCATATCACATGCCTCAAATACGACACACCTATTGGCAACAACAATGAAGGAAAACTAAGAGGGGGGGGGTGAATACATTTTTACCAAATTAAACAATTTAAGCACAATCTCAGATCTGATCAACTACAACAAGAATAAAGATACAGACAATAACAACAACACACACAACACCAATATTTTTGACATGGAAAACCCGGTTAAGGAAAAAAACACGGTGGGAACCTATTGGCCATTTGGAGGAATTGATTATGTGTTGCATAGATGTCAACACTAGTTGTTTTTGTTGTTTACTGATATCCTTTTGGTCCTGATAGGTTGTTTGGTTTCTGGTTGGATTAAATCATGATGATCCGGTATACTCCAGTATGCTTTGGCTATTGAAATTGGCTTAGATTTGCTATTCATTCTACTTAGATTCATGTTCAGTTAGTTGGTTTTGATTTGGTGATCAGATTTTATCTTATATGCTAGTAAGCTTGGTTTGTTGATCTGGTGAGGGTTTCATCGGTAGAGCTTTGTTGAAGATACTTTGATGTTATGCATAAGTGGTGTCGGTGCGGCTTCTAGTAGAGATTCAGGATGCTGATAGTGATTGTCTTTGAGACTTGGTTGATTGGGATCATTGCTTTAGCATGTGTGGACCTAAATTGGATCCGATACTATCTAGGTTATGGACTGGCTTAATGTAAAGTGTTGTTGGGACTCCTCGATGTGTTTCCAGGATGTCTTATGGGTTGGATATTATTTGTTTGGTCTCAAGCCAACATGTTTTGTAATTATGTAATTTATTTATTGTCTAGTGGCCGACCTTATTGTTTATGGTTGAGGGTTTGTATATATATGATGTAAGATCTCATTATAGATCAAGTAAGAGATATGAAAGGATGTATGCGAGTGAATAATGTAATAATCATTCATGTAGAGGATTTGGTCAATCATTGGTGATCGAGTTGGATTTATGCAAGAGGATTAAGTCCTCTGGTATTGAGCTTAACTGGAACTGTACTCAGGCATATGAGATGCTATCATTGTATTTCATTCTTTCTTCTGAATTGTAGTCTAGATTTTAATGTAGTTAGTGAGACTCCTTTTGTAATTAGCAGTGTGCTCTAGGCTATTGGCCTTCCTGCAAGTTCAGGCCCCTTAATTTGTAATCACATACTTACTTTAAAGCGGAAAATCGAACCCTAGGTGTTCCCCCACTCCAAGGAGAGAGAAAGGGGGTCACTACGATTGATGGTTTTCACTTAGGAGAGACTTTACATTCAAAAGAGGGGTTGAAACTCACAAGATCCAATTCCACACAATGCAAGATTGAATTCTAAATGAGTTTCAAGGGTTGAGACATCAAGGATACCCTCTTTTGTAAAGAATGTAGATAGAAGGATTGAACTAGGAGTGTATGTAAAAGTAAGAAAGATGCGCTTGTAGACGGAGATAGGGACACGGGATGAAGCTACAGACCTGAAATTAGTAGTAAAATGTCAAGATGATGTTGTCCTACGAGTTTGAGCCAAAGTTGATGGGACAATGGTGCCCGGAGTGCACACGGTCCTCCGAAAAATCCGCGAAACGAAGGGGGATCTATTCGTCTCTGCACAAGGATTCCAGATCTTCAATTATAGCCGCATACCTGCAACCTACACACAAAAAAGAGAGGACGATTGGGGGGTTAGGGATTAGGGGTTTGCCTTCAGGTCAAACCCCAGTTTTGGAATTAACCAAGAAATGAGAATGTTGCAAATGTAAATGTTTGTAATGTAATCAAGTACTGATACCTTGTTGTAAGAATGTTTGTATTCTTACATGCAAAGGTGTAATGATGTTGTATGTTGTATGTTGTAGGCGATCTCCTCTTCAATGGTTGAATCCTTATCTTGAATGCAACACCTAGCCTTGAATGGAGACCTAGAATGCTCAATTGCTTGAAGGAATGCTTGGATGCTTGAATGTTTGAATGTTTGCCTATCGCTTCCGCCTCTTGCCCATATATGTTTTTCCTCCCCTTTTTGGGAGGGGAAATGTAGTTTATATACTTGTCAATTAGGGTTAGGAGACTGATTTTTCCGACCTTAGGCCGACCTAGGAGCATTATTTTCCAAATTGCAAACTTGAAGACCCAATGCCCAATAAGAGACCGGGCCCAAAATAGGGCCAGGGACCAGGGCGCTGGGCACCATGGTCCTGAGGGACCAGGGCGCTAGGCGCCATGGTCCTAAAGGACCAGGGTGCTGGGCACCATGGTCCCACCTCCCGGGACAACAGGGTGCAAGGAGGATCAGGCCAAGGTGCAGAAAGATGCAGTTTTTGATGTCGTAAACAGGTTTCGGGGTCTCCATTCAGGTTCAACGTTGTGCCGCCATCGTGAAGACCCAAATGTAGTCAAAATTGCAAGTGTCACAATTTTACGATGCTACATTTAGCCCCCACTTTAGCAGGAGTATAAGTGTACGCCCATACTTCTGGTAAAGTACAAGGAAACAACATTGAAAGACTTTCACCATGTCAAGGAGGCAAGATACACCAAGCCCCCAATGGACTAAGGATCTTATGACTTCGATTGACAAAGTAAAAGGGAAGATCACGAGGGAGAACCATGACTGTCAGTATTAAGGTTCCCTCACTATGAGTCATGCAAGAAAAATACCAAAAATTTTCAAGGCAAAGCTAAGTTCGCCAATAAATTTTCAAGTATCTTGAAGAGATATGAACGGAGTGTATGCCCCCTATGTTAGAGCGATTGTACACGCCTCATCAGGGGTGATTGCTTTAAGGTAGTGATACACATAAGAAATGAGAAGGGAAAGGAGCATGTTATCACAAAGATTTAGCCCCCAAGTGTGAGATAAACCCAAGGATAAAAAACACAAAGCACGAGGTGACTTCGCTTTCCTTGGGGTCAGTATGCTATATGATAATTCATGTATATCATATGTATGTATGCACAATTGTTCTTCATTCCCCAATCAAGGAAGGTCACCTAGAAGAAGGGAGCACATGTTTCTTTTGAGTCAACATGAGAGAGACCAAAAGAGATCTCAATGCTTTGCATCATCCTCAAGTAGACAACACTAAGGACAACAAATAGAAGAATGAGAATAACACATAGAAGAAGTAACAAAAGAGATCAAGAGAGGAGGAGAGAGTCTGCTATGCTAATGAACTAGTCTAGCACGTCATCCACCCCCCGATCTTGCTGATCAATATTTCGAGAAGGCAGGAAACACGCTAGAGGAGGAACATCCAACACAGTAGATGGAGCTATCACAAGATCCAAACAAGGGCTATGTTCATGTTCCAGGCCACGTTGTTCTTGTCTAGGAGCTAGGATAAGTGCTTTAGAAAATTCGTTAGATAAATGGTTATCAATATCAACATATTCATATTCACTATCAGAAGAAAGAGGAGTAACATTTTCATCATGAATAACATTTTCATCTATATCATCATCAAGATTTATAAAAATAGGATCTTTAACTCGCACAGGATCAAAACCATCATGCATCTTATGTTTAGGAGATTTTGACTCAATTTTCGACTAAGGAGAAAATGGAATAATGCTAGCTGAAGGTGTTTTTGGGGATTGCAAAGTTTGGGAAACAACTGCACGAGCTCTAAGATGACACTTTCGTCGGCGTTCACGCACAGAACGATTTCATCTAGTCTTAGTAGGAAGTTGAGAAGATTGAGGAGGAGGAATTTTCTCATCCTTATCACTTGGGTGTTTAGGTTGTGGTCTCTTAGGTTGAATAATAGGAGAAGAGGAAGGTCTCTTCTCTCTATAAGAGGAAGGAGGAGGAACTGCTCCATATAAAGGACGAATATCTGGTTTAGGAAGGAGGCCAAGTCCATCATGACGAGGAGGTATAGGTCTATCTTTAGAAAGTTTATTAGTCATAGACATAGTCACATCCATAGGGATGGGTTGGGAATCTTCTTGAGGAAAGACATTAGTTTTATCTTTCAAAGGAAGAACTTCCTTCTCAAGAATGATAGGAATATCAAGTTTGGGTGTTCTAGGTTCACTTAGAGATAGGATCATATCTTTTTTCCACTTTTGATAAGATTTGAAAAGATGATCACTTCGCAGTGGAAGAGATTGAAATTGTTTAGGCCAAAAATAATCAATAGGAACGCTAGAAGTTCTTTCAGCTGGTTTAAAGAGACTATGATTGACAGTAACAACTTCACCATTATGGGGAAATTTCAAGCACTTGTGAATAGGAGAAGCAATAGCTTTCATGGAAGATAGCCAAGGATAGCCTAGCTTCACACGAAATTGTTCGAATGATGGAATAATAGCAAAGCTCACATTAAGGGATTTGTTATGGACCTCAATAGGTAATGTAATAGAACCAATTGTAGGAGAAGAAAATGCATCAAATAATTTCACAACCACATTTGTTTTGTCATAGATCACTTGATTCAATTGCAAAGTAAAAAGAAATTCTTCAGTAATGACATTAACCATACAAGAAGGATCAATAAGCACTCCACGGCAAGGTGTATTCTTGACTTTTGCAATGATATATAAAGGACCATCAGGTGCCCTGATAGTTTCACTAGAATCAAATGTGATGGAAGGTTCTTTAGGGATTTTCTGCTGCTCCACAAAGTTAATCACATTCGGAGTCATAGACACAAGACCATCAGGTGAGAAAGAGGAATCATTAGTCTCAATCACATTAGAGGTATGAGAAGGTAATGGATCAGTAAAAATCTTAAGATTTTGGTTAGGAAGAGCTACAGATGTGTTGCCTTTATCATTCACACCTGAAACAGAGATAGTATTATTATCAATCAAATCTTGAATTTTACCCTTTAAAGCAAAACATTTTTTCGTATCATGCCTCGATTGACAATGAAATTGACAAAAAGATTTGTTATCAAAATAGGGTGAATTAATCTTTGCAGGATCTATTTGCTTTATAGGAGGGAGAGTAAGCACATTTTGTTCTAATAACTTATTCATAATACTATGCAATGATTCATTCAAAGGAGTAAACTTTCTTTCTTTCTTGAAAAACTTAGAAATAGGAGGCACACCTGATGCTGCATTCACATTGTTGTTGATGATGTTTTCATTGAACTTAATGAACCCTCTATTCGGTTTAAACTTCCCAAATGGTTGTTGACTACTATCACCCTTATCACTTGGAGCCATAGGATTTGCTTGTTCCATTTGACTCGCAGTCAGTTGATAATTGTGAAGAGTTGCACACAACTGTTGGAAAGAAGTAAACTCAGAAAACAGAAGTTTTTCTCTAATATCTTTTTGTAAATTAGAAATAAAGATTCTTTGAATATCATTGTCAGGTACTGGAAAAGAAATTTGAACACACAAATGCTTATATCTACCAATGAAATTAGTCACTTTTTCTTTAACACCTTGTTTACAATGCATTAAATCAATCAAAGTAACTTTAGGACTTATATTGTTTTGAAATTGTTGGATAAAAGAATTTGCAAGTTGTTGGAAAGAAGTAATCGAATAGGAAGGCAATGAGCAATACCATTGTAGAGCCTTATCTCTTAATGTTCTAGTAAACAGTTTTGCAAGCAACCTTTGGTCATGAGTAAAATCGGTACATATTGTTTGAAAGGTCTTAACATGTGTTAGAGGATCACCTTTACCATTATAAAGTTCCAACTACGGGATTTCAACATGCTTAGGGGGGATAGCTCGAACAATGTCAAGAGAAAGTGGGCTCGCAACATCAAATGTGGGCACACTAAACTTAGATTGATTCATAGAGGCAATTTGTTGCTGTAAAGAAGAGACAGTTTGTACAAGATTGTTAATGGTCGCTTCAGTCAAAGAGTTCATATTAGACATGTTAGATTGTGATGGAGGTATTATGTTATTGAAAGAAGGTATTGATTGAGAGTAAGGTGGCAGTACACTATGATAGTTAGTCATAGGAGATGATTGGAAAAAAGGAGCACTACAAGGAGGAATGGAATGGTTAAATGAATTGCCCCCTTGTGTCATGTTCATTTGTGGAGATGTAATAGGGACACTCATTGAAGGAATGAATGAGGAAGTCAGATTGAATGAAGTAAGAGGGTTGATTGAAGAAGAAGGATTGCCCCCATGACTGGTGATCATAGGTGGAATGTTTTGTATTGAAGTAGTCATTATGTTTGATGTAAAAGTAGGTATACTAGCAATAGAAGTTGTCAAAGAGGTAGAATGATTGACTTGAGTAGGAGGTTGTGTATAACCTAAAGTTTCGGCACAACTCTTCATAGGCATCACATTCGAATCCACGATGTGTGCAATACTATGCAAAATATCAATTCCATTCTTATCACTTTGAACCATACGTTTTAGACCCTTAATTAATGAAAGAGCTTCACTATAGGGGTATTCTTGAGACATCCATTGCTGAAAATCATCAAATTGGTTATCCAATTTTGAAAGTTGTTCTACAGAAACCTCATGGAGAGCTTCTTCATCATTAAGAGGATTAGAGGAATTACCCATGTCCTCGTTAAAAAGGCCATTCAAATTAGGTTCCATCTCCTCGGTAATTAAACCTTGGAAAGACTTAATTCTAAGGCTTCGTCTAACGGGAATAGTGTAAGTAGGGCTTATTGTTGTAAAACTCATGCACGACTTGCAAGAAAGGTAGGCACAATTGAAAATTAGGGCCAAGGGGGTAGCACTTAATTTTAATTGTTATCTTGAAAATTGAGATCTTGAATTTTGAATTTATTTTCGAATTTAGAGGTAGCAAATTTCAATAAAATCAGCCAATCTCCTAGATTTAAGCTGTTAAATGCAATCATGACAATCTTCCGAAGTTTCAGAAAAAATGTCAGGGACCGTGGCGAACGGAGTGCACACAGTCCTTGCAACTTTTTTCGAAATTTTCAGGGATGAAAGTTATGATGATTTTAAAGCTAATCTGAAAAAATTGAGTGATTTTACGATCTGTAGATAGGCCAGATTAAAGTTGCAATCTCAAAATTGAACCCTACCAAGATTGTTGAAAAATGCAAAATTTGAATTTTGAAAAAGAGAGGGAAACTGAAATTTTGAATTTTATGATTTTAGAGGGAATACTGAAAGCAATGCAAGCTTTGAAATTTAAAAGTTGACTCAATTTCATGCAAAATTCAATTTTGAAAGCAGAAATCAAAGTTGTTGCAATTAAACACTTAATTTCAAAAGTCACAAATTGCAAAAAAATTGAATAAAGCACTGAAATTTCGAATGAATGCCAACACACTTTTCAGATTTAGGACTGTAAGAAACACAATTTTAACACAAAATTTCAATTTCAACAGTTTTTGAATGATTATAAGCCTTTATCCAAGCAATCACTAGACCAACTTTGACTTTAATTTTGAAAGTGTTAGAATTGATGAAATCAGCCAAGATTCTGGATTCTAGCAGAAAAATACAGTAAGGTTTAGCTCCCGAAATTTCAGAAAAAATGTTGGGGACGATGGCGCTCGGGGTGCACACGGTCCTCGCAACTTTTTTCAAAATTTTCAGGGATGAGAGATATTATGATTTTGTTGCGGAATCCAAAGTTACAGCCGATTTGGAGGTGTTTTGATCAGTGAAATCGTCGGTCAAAGGTTGAATCAAGAGGGTTTTAAAAATTAGGGTTTTGACACTTAACCACTTAATTTTTCAGAGTTAAAGCACAAATATGATTTCACAATTTGCAATAGAAGGGTAGATCTGAAACAAGCATTAACAATTAAACATTTCACAAGCTCAATTACTAAAAAGAAAATTTAGGGTTTTTATGCAATTAACCTCTAAAATTTGCAAAAGATCAAACATGGAAATGTAATTAAGGAAGAAATTTTTTTTCAGATCTAACCATGAATAATTAGAATTTAGGATGTTCACGTCGGGTTCACCAAAATGTAAAGCGGAAAATCGAACCCTAGGTGTTCCCCCACTCTAAGGAGAGAGAAAGGGGGTCACTAGGATTGACGGTTTTCACTTAGGAGAGACTTTACATTCAAAAGAGGGGTTGAAACTCACAAGATCCAATCCCACACAATGCAAGATTGAATTCTAAATGAGTTTCAAGGGTTGAGACATCAAGGATACCCTCTTTTGTAAAGAATGTAGATAGAAGGATTGAACTAGGAGTGTATGTAAAAGTAAGAAAGATGCACTTGTAGACGGAGATAGGGACATGGGATGAAGCTACGGACCTGAAATTAGCAGTAAAATGTTGAGACGATGCTGTCTTGTGAGTTTGAGCGAAGGTTGACGGGACGATGGCGCCCAGAGTGCACACGGTCCTCCGAAAAATCCGCGAAACGAAGGGGGATCTGTTCGTCTCTGCACAAGGATTCCAGATCTTCAATTACAGCCGCGTACCTGCAACCTACACACAAAAAAGAGAGGACGATTGGGGGGTTAGGGATTAGGGGTTTGCCTTCAGGTCAAACCCCGGTTTTGGAATTAACCAAGAAATGAGAATGTTGTAAATGTAAATGTTTGTAATGTAATCATGTACTGATACCTTGTTGTAAGAATGTTTGTATTCTTACATGCGAAGGTGTAATGATGTTGTATGTTGTATGTTGTAGGTGATCTCCTCTTCAATGGTTGAATCCTTATCTTGAATGCAACACCTAGCCTTGAATGGAGACCTAGAATGTTCAATTGCTTGAAGGAATGCTTGGATGCTTGAATGTTTGAATGTTTGCCTATCGCTTCCACCTCTTGCCCATATATGTTTTTCCTCCCCTTTTTGGGAGGGGAAATGTAGTTTATATACTTGTCAATTAGGGTTAGGAGACTGATTTTTCCGACCTTAGGCCGACCTAGGAGCATTATTTTCCAAATTGCAAACTTGAAGACCCGATGCCCAACAAGAGACCGGGCCCAAAATAGGGCCAAGGACCAGGGCGCTGGGCACCATGGTCCCACCTCCCAGGACAGCAGGGTGCAAGGAGGATCAGGCCAAGGTGCGAAAGATGCAGTTTTTGATGTCGTAAACAGGTTTCGGGGTCTCCATTCAGGTTCAACGTTGCGCCGCCATCGTGAAGACCCAAATGCAGTCGAAATTGCAAGTGTCACAATTTTACAATGCTACACTTACTACATAAGTATTATCTAATTGTGGGTAGGCTTCCCACTGTGGTTTTTTCCTTTACCGAGTTTTCCACGTACAAATATTAGTGTCATGTGGATGGTATCTATTCTCTAATTGTTTCTTGTGCTTAATTGGTATATCTGCTATTTCGGTAATTGGTTTATGCATTCTGGTATTGATCTTATGTGTTCTGGTATTAAAGTTTTAATTGCTTAAGGTTTCGGTAATCTAGTGACAACTGATTCACCCCCCTCTCTCAATTTTCTTTTGGTCATTTGAACTATCTAACAAGAACCTACCCACAATAAGATGATACTCTACAGTAGTATGTGTAAGTATTACAATGGGGAATGCACATGCATTCAAGCACACTACCTAGAGATCATTGCTAAAAATATAATAACCCAAAAGGCTCCAAACCTCAAGGAAGGTTCACTACCTTACAATAATATTCAGACTACAATCTGGATTACATGAACTACAAAGATAGCATCTGTTAATGCCTGATGATAGTTTCGGATAAGCTCATTTATCTACCCTACAACAATCTCTTCTCAATACACCATATCGAAGGATAATTTCACTTATTTTCACATACACCACTCTCTCATAATGCAAACACAAAATCAACACCCAAATTACATGAATATAACACCTACTTATACAATTCACCAACCTTGACTATAAGGTCGGCCAAACCCTCAACCCTCAATTACAAAATTACATCACATGATACATAAATCAACCACTAGATCAATACAATACCATAGACGATATAGCATGGACCTAAATCAACTCCTCAAACATGCATCACCACCGAAAATCTCGCCAAGATCAATCGCAACACGCTACACCATTGAAAATGCCACATAACACAAAGAATATCACTGGACCTAAAAGATCTTCAAGAACGTGCACAAGGATCAATGCAAACCACCAAAATAAATAAAACACAATCAAGAAACACCAACAAGCACATTAGAACCATCCACAACAGCTACACCAATACCACTTAATCAAGTCTTCATCGATCAACATGCTAACACTCATGAACACTTAACAACAACAATTCGGACTAGAAAGATAACTTCCAGAGAACCAAATCACAAACCATCTGAAATGAAGATACACATGAATATTCAAAACACTCTCCCAAATCCGCAACCAAAGATATGATCATATCGGAGCACAACAAATTAAATGTCGGACTCTGCCAACTACAGAGCACATAAGAACAATCTTCATATAAGAATCCACAACTCAACCAAATCACCACATAGCATCATGGAATCAATAAATAATAAAGTATCTCTAGTCGATTCAGCATCCCAAATAGATAAACCAACCAGATCAACTCAATGTAATCACCGGATCACCAAACAACTCTCTGCAATACCAAAACACATGAATATGTTGATATTAATGACAACAACATATCCTAGCAGAAGCAATATCCAACAACACCTCCAAGAATTATGCATCAAACATCCACAACACACTACAAGTATCTGGTCAGCCACAAATATGAAGAACACAAACACACCAGAGAAAATCATCAATTACGCACACAACGACCAATGTGGACCACCAACACAAAAGGCACATGGTCCAGAAACATCCACAAGCATCATGAATTACAACCGCAACATCTGCACATACATGATTAATAGAATCACATCATCATTATACTGAACTTCAAGAACACTAGCTGCAATGACTATCAACCTTGAAAAATAGCTTGCAGAGCTCCACATCATGAACCACTTGAATTGAAGATACACATCGACGTCCCAAATATTCCCCCAAATCTGTAGATCAAGATATTACAATGCGAAGCAGTGCAAATCAAAGTATTGAACACTGTCATTACTGAACAACAGAAAAACTAGCCACAACATATATACTCATAACGCACTCAAATATTCATGCAAACCTCTGAAAATTATACTGAATTATCTATGCACAAACCTCTGCAAACCCTTTAATCCGCAAACTCTGATCATCACAATATAGAACAAACCAACTCACTGAACTTCACTGCATCATTGTCACAAATAGAGAAATATGTTGACATTAATGACAACACATCTCTCAAGCACATATTTGTAGCATACATCCAACAATATCTCCAAACAACCAACAGTCTCCCCCTTTGGCATTGATGGCAACATATGATGTGAAAAACAATCAATGACAAAGAAAAGGAAAATATCTCTCCCCAAATCTCTTATGATACTCTCTCCCCCTAAACTCTTCACAATTTTTTACATGTATCTCTCCCTCTTTGATATCAATGGAAAAGGCACATATTTGTACCATAGAACACAACACAAAATTGACTTATTGACTACTCCCCCTAAGTAGCAGCCTCCACACATCAATCTGGATCACAAGATATGACTGTGAAATGCACTAGACTGATGCATACTACTGCATCTTATTTCTGATTAGGAGGGTCAATCACCCCTAGCTTCTCTTTGAGATACTCAAAAGTATCTTTAGGAAAAAGCTTCATGAAAATGTTTGCAATCTATTCCTTTGTAGACACATACTTAATATGACTTCCTTCTCATTTACCTTATCTCTCAAAAAGTGAAACTTGATTGATATATGCTTAGTCTTAGAATGCAACACGGGATTCTTAGAAATATTAATTGCACTTGAATTGTCACAATAGATAGCAATAGGTTCATCATACACTACTTTGGTATCTTCCAGCATCTACTTCATCCATACAACTTGCGTACAATTGTTAGCAACAACAATATACTTTGCCTCTGCAGTAGATAGAGAAATTGAATTCTTCTTTTTACCCAACCATAAAACCAATCTTTTTCCCAAGAAAAATGCACCACCACTGGTACTTTTTCTGTCATCTACATCACTTTCCCAATCAAGATCAGTAAAAGCACTCAAAGTAAAATCATCATCTTTAGGATACCATAAACCAAAATCAACAATTCCTTTCAAATATCTAAAAATTCTTTTAACGGCTACAACATGAGATTCCTTAGGATCAGATTGAAATCTAGCAACAAGACAAACAACATTCATGAAATCTAGTCTAGTCTGAGTCAAATATAGCAATCCACCAATCATAGATCTCTATCTGGTCTGATTTTCTTTAGGGGAATCATCATCCTTAGTCAACTTAGATCTGGTTACCATAGGAGCTCCAATTGGCTTTGCATCCTCCAAACCAAAGTTCTTCAACAACTCTTTCACATACTTGGACTACGATATAAAAATCTTTTTTTTTAACTATATAATTTGCAATCTCAAAAAGAATTTCATCTCTCCAATCATATACATCTCAAATTCATTCTACATTTCATTAGAAAACTCTTCGCACAAACTGTCATTTCCTCCAAAAATAATGTCATCAACAAAAAAATCAACAATTAGAATGTTATCATGATCAATCTTGAAATATAGATTACTATCAGTAGTACCTTTTTTAAATCCAAGCTTCAGCAGATACTTATCCAATCTGGCATACCATGCTCTTGGTGCTTGCTTCAATCCATACTATGCTTTGTTCAATCAGCACACCATATCACTTTGATCAGTCAACTGAAATCCATCTGGTTTCTCTATGTACACCTCTTCCTCCAATTTTCCATTTATTAATGCTGACTTGACATCCATTTGATAGACTTTAAAATCTTTATAACCAGCATAAGCAATAAAAAATCTAACAGCTTCAATTCTTTCCACCAGGGCAAAAGTCTCTTCAAAATCAATTCCTTCCATTTGAGAATATCCTTTACAAACAAGTCTTTCTTTGTTCCTAACTTCACCTTGCTCATTCAATTTGTTCTGGAAGACCCATTTGGTTCCAATTATATTTTTGTTTTTAGGTCTAAGAACAAGAATCCATGTATTTTTCTTTTCAATCTAATTAAATTCTTCTTCCACTGCTTTTACCCAATGTTCATCTTTACATGCTTCATTTACATCCTTAGGTTCAATCTTAGAAATCAAACAATACTCAACTTGATCTGTAACAATTCTTCTTCTAGTTTGAACACCTTTATTTCAATCTCCTATGATCTGATTTTCAGAATGATTCAATATTACATACTTGGGAGTCTTAGGATTTTCTTGAATTTCAGACTCTTGATTTCTTTCTTCTACACTTGCACTAGTTCCTTCCTCTTGATTCACTAGATTCACTGGAACAATCTGAACTTGATTCTAACTTAGAGGTTGCTTCCCTTTGTTTGCACTGTCATTCTAATCATCCAAATCCTATCCACAAGATCTACACTATTTCTCATTGATTTCATCAACCCTAACATTAGCACTCTCAATTGTCTTTTTCAATCTCTTGTTATAACACTAGTAGGCCTTGCTTTTATTAGAATAGCCAAGAAATATTCCTTCATCACATCTAGCATCAAACCTCCCTAGATCTTCATCCATTCTGATATAACATTTACTTCCAAAAATTTTGAAATGTTTAATAGTAGGAGCATAAACAAACCATAATTCATAAGGGGTCTTACCAGTATCACCTTTGATATGCATATAGTTAAGAGTGTAAACAACAGTACTCATAAGCTCTTTCCACTAAACATGCAGAACATTTCCTTCAATCATCATTGTCCTAGCATCTTATTGAATGGTTCTGTTCTTTCTTTCCACAACTCCATTTTGTTGAGGGGTTCTCGGAGAAGACAATTGTCTTCTTATCCCATGCTCTTCACAAAATGCATTAAACTCATTGGAAATGAATTCTCCACCTCTGTCAGATCTTAGACCCTTTATCTTCAAACTTGTCTTAGTCTCAACCATAGCTTTGAAAATCTTGAACTTCTCTAAAGCTTCAAACTTCTCCCTCAAGAAAGTAACTCACATCATCCTAGAATAGTCATCAATCAGCAACATGAAATATGTGTCTCCTTGCAAGCTTCTAACTCTAGAAGGTCCACATAAATCAATATGCACAAGATCCAATAATCTGTTTGAAAAATGCTTCTTACTCTTGAAAGATATTTTGTTTTGTTTCCCTAACTGACACTACTTGCACATAGGGTTAGCAAGTTTCATCAACTTAGGAAGATCTCTCACACCCCGAGTAAAACTTATCTTAATAATGTTATCAAAATTCACATGACATGTCCTTCTATGCCACAACCAACTTTTATTAACTTGAGAAATCACACATATTTTACCAGCACTATTTAAGTGAAAGATATTACCTTTAGTCTTTGTACCTAATGCAATCTCAATTCCAGAGCTACCTAATATTCTACACTTTCCATTCTTGAACCGAAGATCACATTCCTTGTCAACCATCTATCCAACACTCAAAATATTATACTTTAGGCCTTCTACATACAAGACATCATCAATATTGTGCTTACCATCAAGAGAAATAGAACCTCTCATGTGAATTATACCAGCTTTATCATCTCCAAACTTCACAACTCCTCCTTCATACTTTTCCAAGCTAACAAATTTACTCTTATCACCTATCATATGATGAGAGAATTTGTTGTCTATCACCCATTCATCTTTCTCTTCAACTTGTGTAGCCAAAGCTCTTTCCACATTCATGCAGCTAGAAGAATTAGTAGTTATTGGATCATCTTCCTTGATAGCAATAAACACACATCATTATCACTTGTATTTCCTTTATCTGATTCATCATCTGAAACACCTTAATCAACAACACAATAACATCTCTTCTGAAATTTAGGCTTGTAAATTTTCTTAGGAACTCTTTTAGGACACCTTGAGGCAAAATATCCTACCTTATTACATGAAAAACATTTAAGAGGCAACTTTCCTTCATACTTACCAGCTCCTTTAGGTAATCTCTTGGCAATCAATGCTTCAAGCTCCTCAAGCTCTCGCTCTTCTTCCTCCATTTCCTTCATCTCTTTCCCATATCTTGACATCCTCCTTGAAGAACTTTCTCCTGGATTGTATCTTTGCTTATCCTTTCTAGAAATGGTGGCTTCGAATGCAGATTCTACCTTAGGAAGGGAGTCACCAAACTCACTTAATTCAAGGGTCGATAGCTTCCCAATCAACATGTCTCTAGTCACATCAATCACAGTCCAGATCTCCTCAATAGAAACAACTTTATGTTTATAGGATGCAGGTAAGCATCTGAGCACTTTAGCAGTTCAATCTTTGATTCTTCCAACTTTCCACTAACACATGAATTTGCACACTAGTTCATTCACATTCTGCATAAAAGAAGTAATGTTCTCATCCTCACCCATTCTTAATATCTCATGCTTTCTCTTTAAGCTCTTCAACATATCAATCTTCACATAGTTGTCTCCTTCATATAGGGTTTCCAACTTCTTCTAGATCTCATAAGAAGGCTGTAATTCCATAACATTTATCATCTCAGAGTCAGTTAAGCTAGTCAACAATGCTTCCTTAGCTCTAATATTACATTCAACTTCCTTTATCTCATCCAAACTTGTTGATCCATTAGCAGGAATAGTATACTTGTTCTTTATAATAGTCCAGTAAGCTTTGCCAATACATCTTAGATGACACTCCATGTGTCTCTTCCAAAGAGAGTAATTAGTTCCATCAAATCTCAGACTGTCCTTCTTGTAAGTTGCCATCTCGGATCACCTCAAGCAGTTAAGCTTCTTCAGAGGAACCCGCTCTGATACCAAATGATGAAATAGATTTGATAACCAGAAGACAACTGAGAGGGGGGAGGGGGGTGAATTAGTTGTCTCATAAACTTACACAATTTAAACTTATTCTCAGATCTGATAGTTAAGCATGAAAGCATAAATCAACAACACAACATGAGCACACATAACACCAAGATTTTGGACGTGGAAAACCCGGTCAAGGAAAAATCCATGGTGGGAACCTACCCACAATATGATAATACTCTGTTAGAAGTATATACACATTCAACGCACTTATATTATGATTCTCATCCATACACAAACTCAATTACAAAGATATTACATTTATTTATACATGACATCAACCTTATCAAGGTTGGTTCAACACTCATCACCTAATTACAAAAATATAACCACACATGCTACAAAATCAAATATGGACCAATAAATATTGGCTAAGACATAGCACAAACCCATATCACATGCCTCAAATATGAAACACCTCCAAGAATCATGCATCAAACATCTGCAGCATGCTACAAGCATCTGGTCAGCCACAAATATGAAGAACACCAACACACCAAAGAAAATCATCAACTACACGCACAACGGTCAATGCAGACAACCAATACAAAGGACACACAATCTAGAAACATCCACAAGCATCATGAATTACCACCGCAACATTCGCACAAACATGAATTACTAGAATCATATCCTCATTATATTGAACTTCAATAACACTAACTGCAACGACAGTTAACCTTGAAAAATAACTTGAGGAGATCCAAATCATGAATCACTTGAATTGACGATACACATTAACATCCCAAACATTCCTCCAAATCTGCAGATCAAGATATTACAATGTGAAGCAATGCAAATCAAAATATTGAACACTATCATTACTGAGCAACAGAAAAACTAGCCACAACATAGATACTCATAACTCACTCAAATCTTAATTAAATGAATGTAACTCTAAGACATAGTCCCACACCACCTACTATTAAGAAAATTACTTATATATTTTAATTTCCAATCTTCTCATTACAAAAGTTACGAGAAAATAATTGTGCCAATCAAGTTCAAATTGATCGCATATGGATTCAAGTACGTTTGGTTTAATATACAATTTTTACATTAGAAAATATTTTTTAAAACCATGGATCCTTCATAAGAATACATTTGAAGCCCAGAAATTTCATCTCTCGTCCTAATTAAACTAATGCAACATGAAGACATGGCCTCATATGACCTATTATTAAATTTTTTTTTACATATTTTAATATCTAATCATCTCATTACAAAATTTGCAAGAAAATCGTGGTGTCAACCAAGTTTGATCACATACAAATTCAAGTACATTTATTTTAACATACAATCTTTTTATCATAAATATCCTTAAAAAAAAATAGGTCCTCCATAATAATAAATTTGAAGCCCATAAACTTCATTTCTTATCTTGATTAAATAAATGTAATGTTAAGGCATGTTCCCACTACGAGTGTAACATCTAATTTGTGGGAAACAACAATGAAGGAAAACTGAGAGGTGAGGGAGTGAATAAGTTTTCTACCGGATCTACAAACTCAACCACAAATACAATTCTGCAGCAACAACAAAGATAAGCACAACACACTACACCAATATTTTGATTTGGAAAACCTAGTTAAGGGAAAAACTATGGTGGGAACCTACCCACAATAAGATGATACTCTATAGTAGTATGTGAAAATATTACAATGGGGAATGCACTAGCATTCAGGCACACTTCCTAGAGCTTACAACTCAAGATACAATAACCCAGAAGGCTACAACCCTCAGGGAAGGTTCACTACCTTACAAGGAAGACTCACGGACTTACAAAATGATCGGACAACAATCCAAAATCAAATGAATTGCAAAAACAACATGTGCAAATGTCTGATGACAATTTGGGTTAAGCACATTTGTCTTCTCTGCAACACCAATCTTTGCTCAATACACTACACCGAAAGATGAATCCCTTGTTCGCACATACATCTCTCTCTGGTAATGTAGACATAGCCTCGATACCTAAATTACATGACAATACCAACTATTTATACAATTCATCAACCTTGACAACAAGGTCGGCTAAACCCTCAACACCCAATTACAAAATTGCATCTTGAAAGATATTTTGGTTTGTTTCCCTAACTGACATTGCTTGCACATAGGGTTAGGAGGTTTCATCAACTTAGGAAGATCTCTCAAAGCCCGAGTAAAACTTATCTTAATAATGTTATCAAAATTCACATGACACGTCCTTCTATGTCACAACCAACTTTCATCAACTTGAGAAATCACACATATTTTACCAGCACTATTTAAGTGAAAGATATTACCTTTAGTCTTTGTACCTAATGCAATCTTAATTCCGGAGCTACCTAATATTCCACACTTTCCATTCTTGAACTAAAGATCATATCCCTTGTCAACCATCTATCCAACACTCAAAAGATTATACTTTAGGCCTTCTACATACAAGACATCATCAGTATTGTGCTTACCTTCAAGAGAAATAAAACCTCTCCTGTGAATTATACCAACTTTATCATCTCCAAACTTCACAACTACTCCTTCATACTTTTCCAAGCTAACAAATTTACTCTTATCACCTGTCATATGATGAGAGCATCTATTGTCTATCACCCATTCATCTTCCTCTTCATCTTGTGCAGCCAAAGCTCTTTCCACATTCATGCAGCAAGCAGAATCAATAGGTATTGGATCATCTTCCTTGATAGCAATAAACACCCATCATTATCACTTGTATTTCCTTTATCCGATTCATCATTTGACACACCTTCATCAACAACACAATAACATCTCTTCTAAAATTTAGGCTTGTAAATTTTCTTAGGTCAGGACACCTTGAGGCAATATATCCTATCTTATTACATGAAAAATATTTAAGAGGCAACTTTCCTTCATACTTACCAGATCCTTTAGGTAATCTATTGCCAATCAATGCTTCAAGATCCTTAAGCTCTCACTCTTATTCCTCCATTTCCTTCATCTCTTTCCCATATCTTGACATTCTCCTTGAAGAAATTTCTCCTAGATCATATCTTTGCTTATCCTCTCTAGAAATAGTGGCTTTGAATGCAGATTCTACCTTAGGAAGGGAGTCACCAAAATCACTTAATTCAAAGGCTGATAGCTTCCCAATCAACATGTCAATAGTCACATCAATCACAGTCCAGATCTCCTCAATAGAAACAACTTTATATTTATAGGATGCAGGTAAGGATCTGAGCACTTTAGCAGTTCAATCTTTGATTCTTCCAACTTTCCACTAACACATATGAATTTGCACACTAGTTCATTAACCTTCTGCATAAAATAAGTAATTTTCTCATCTTCTCCCATTCTTAACATCTCATACTTTCTCTTTTGGCTCTGCAACTTATCAATCTTCACATAGTTGTCTCCTTCATATAGGGTTTCCAACTTCTTCCAAATCTCATAAGCAAGCTGTAATTTCATAACATTTATCATCTCAGAGTCAGTTAAGGCAGCCAACAATTCTTCCTTAGCTCTAATATTACATTCAACTTCCTTTATCTCATCCAAAGTTGTCGATCCATTAGCAGGAACAATTTACTTGTTCTTTATAATAGTCCAGTAAGCTTTGCCAATACATCTCAGACGACACTCCATGCATCTCTTCCAAAGAGAGTAATTAGTTCCATCAAATCTCAGACTGCCCTTCTTGTAAGTTGCCATCTCAGATCACCTCAAGCAGTTAAGCTTCTTCAGAGGAACCCACTCTGATACTAATTGATGAAATAGATTTGATAACCGGAAGACAACTGAGAGGGGGAGGGGTGAATCATTTGTCTCACAAACTTACACAATTTAAACTTATTCTCAAATCTGATAGTTAAGCATGAAAGCATAAATCAACAACACAACATGAGCACACATAACACCAAGATTTTTGACGTGGAAAACCCGGTCAAGGAAAAAACCATGGTGGGAACCTACCCACAATATGATAATACTCTGTTAGAAGTATATGAAATATTACAATGGGGAATGCACATGCATTCAGGCACACTACCTAGAACTCACTGCTAAAAAACAACAAGGGCTACAACCTAGGGAAGACTCACTATCTTTCAAACAGGTTCACATTACATCTGAAAGATCATGAATTGAAGAAATAAAATCTCCTTGATGCCTGGTTATAGTTCTAATTAAGCACATAACAACTTACTTCTTCTCACACTTCTTCTCTGCCTTCGAAAGATGTACACATTCAACACACTTATATTATGATTCTCATCCATACACACACTCAATTACAAAGATATTACATTTATTTATACATGACATCAACCTTATCAAGGTCAGCTCAACACTCATCACCTAATTACAAAAATATAACCACACATGCTACAAAATCAAATGCGGATCAATAAATACTGGCTAAGACATAGCACAAACCCATATCACATGCCTCAAATATGAAACAACTCCAATAATTATGCATCAAACATCTGCAACACACTACAAGCATCTGGTCGGCCACAAACATGAAGAACACCAACACACCGAAGAAAATCATCAATTACACGCACAACAATCAATACGGACAACCAACACAAAGGGCACATGATCCAAAAATATCCACAAGCATCATGAATTACCACCACAACATTTTCACAAACATGAATTACTAGAATCATATCATCATTATACTGAATTTCAATAATACTAAATGCAACAACTGTCAACCTTGAAAAATAACTTGAGGAGATCCAAATCACGAACCACTTGAATTGAAGATACACATTAATGTTCCAAACATTCCTCCAAATCCACAGATCAAGATATTACAATGCGAAGCAATGCAGATAAAAATATTGAACACTATCATTACTGAATAGTAGAAAAACTAGCCACAACTTAGATACTCATAACTCACTCAAATCTTAATTAAATGAATGTAACTCTTAGACATAGTCCCACACCACCTACTATTAAGGAAATTACATATATTTTTAATTTCCAATCTTCTCATTACAAAATTTATGAGAAAATAATTGTGCCAATCAAGTTTAAATTGATTGTATATGGATTCAAGTACGTTTAGTTTAATATACAATTTTTACATTAGAAAAAATCATGGGTCCTACATAAGAATACATTTGAAGCCCAGAAATTTAATTTCTCGTCCTAATTAAACTAATGCAACATGAAGACATGGTCACATATGACCTATTATTAAGAAAAATATATATTTTAATATCTAATCATCTCATTACAAAAGTTACAAGAAAATAATGGTGTCAACCAAATTTGATCACATACAAATTCAAGTACATTTATTTTAACATACAATCTTTTATCAGAAATATCCTTAAAAAAAAAAGGTCCTCCATAAGAATACATTTGAAGCCCATAAACTTTATTTCTTATCTTGATTAAATAAATGTAATGTTAAGACATGTTCCCATTACGAGTGTAACATCTAATTTGTGGGCAACAACAATGAAGGAAAACTGAGAGGGGGGGGGGGGAGTGAATTAGTTTTCTACCGGATCTACAAACTCAACCACAAATACAATTCTGCAACAACAACAAAGATAAGCACAACACACTACACCAATATTTTGACGTGGAAAACCTGGTTAAGTGAAAAAATATGGTGGGAACCTACCCACAATAAGATGATACTCTGCAGTAGTATGTGAAAATATTACAATGGGGAATGCACCAACATTCAGGCACACTTCTTAGAGCTTACAACTCAAGATACAATAACCCATAAGGTTGCAACCCTTAGGGAAGGTTCACTACATTACAAGGAAGTCTCACAGACTTACAAAATGATCGAACAATAATCTGGAATCAAATGAACTGCCAAAACAACATATGCAAATGCCTGATGACAGTTTAGGTTAAGCATGTTTGTCTTCTCTGCAATACCAATCTCTGCTCAATACACCACACCAAAATATGAATCCCTTGTTCGCACATACATCACTCTCTGATAATGCAGACACAACCTCGATACCTAAATTACATGACAATACCACCTATTTATACAATTCATCAACCTTGACAACAAGGTCGGCTAAACCCTCAACACCCAATTACAAAATTGCATCACACCATACAAAGATCAACTAGCAGACCAACATAATGATATACATGATATAACATGGTCCTATACCAAATCTCCAAATACGCAACACCACCAAAAATCACGTCAAAATCAACTGCAACACGCTACACCACCAAGAATACTGCATAACACGAAGAACATCACCGGTTCAACAAAATCACCAAGAACTCACACAATAATCAATGTCGATCATCAAGATAAGTAAGACACAATTAGGAAACACCAGCAAGCACATTAGAATCATCAATAACAGTTGTACCAATACCACTTATCAAATCTTCATCGATCAACATCTGAACCTCAAGAATATTAAAAAATAAGCAACTGTCATGAAGAAAGATAACTTGCAGAGCACCAAATCATGAACCATCTGAAATAAAGATACATAAGACCATCCCAAAAAATCTCCCAAAATATCAGCTCGAGATCTGATCACACTGGAATATACCGAAGGAAATACTGAACTCTGCAAAGCACTGATCAGAAAAACAAACTACAAACCAGATCATATGATATGATCAATTAAGCTTTCCGGATCACCAAAACCAATACAGAAAAATATAATGATACTAGAAATACTCCATACACCAAAATGATCCCAATAAACCAATCTGCAATTGTCGGAGCAAGAATATGTTGGCATCAATGACAACAACATATCCTAGCAGCATTAATGTCCAACAATGTCCCCCTTTGGCATTGATGGCAACATATGAATGTGAAAAAAAATCAATGCAAAGAAAGAAAACATCTCCAGCAAAATCCCCCTAAGATCAAGTAGATAAAATAGTTTTTCACATGCTTCTCTCCCCCTTTGATAGCAATGCCAAAGATCTCAAAATAGAAAACCAAACTCTCCCCCTTAGATAGGAAAAAAACATGATTCTCTCCCATATAACCAATCCAACAGAATACTCCACCAAAGCAACAACACCAACTCATCAATCTGGATAAAAGGATAGGATTGTGGAGTCCACCGGATTGATGCAACTCAATGGATCTAGTTCTCATCAGGAGGGGTGGATACCTCTAACTTGTCTTTCAAGTAGACAAATGTATCTGCAGGCAAAGGCTTAGTAAAATATCAACAATCTGTTCTTTTGTAGATACATATTCCAACTTCACTTCCTCTTCACTGACTTTTTCTCTCAAGAAATGATATTTGATTGACACATGTTTAGTCTTTGAATGTTGCACCAGATTCTTTGACATATTAATAACACTAGAATTATCACAATATATGACAATAAGCTCATCATATATACTAATTTCAGCAAATACTTATCCAATCTAGCATACCAGGTACTAGGGGCTTGTTTCAGTCCATAAAGAACTTTCTTTAGTTTGCATACCATGTCTCCATCATCTGATAATAAAAATCAATCAGGTTGCTCAATGTATACTTTTTCCTCAAGATCACCATTCAAAAAGGCTGACTTGACATCTATCTGATATACCTTGAAATCTTTATAGTCAGCATGGGCAAGCAATAGTCTAACAACTTCAAGTCTAGCTACCGGAGCAAAAGTCTCTTCATAATCATTTGTTCTTTCTGTGAATATCCTTTGCATACCAATCTTTCTTTATTTCTGACAACTTCATAGGCTTCATTTAATTTGTTCCTAAATACCCATTTAGTACCAATCACATTCTTGTCTTTAGATCTAGGCACAAGCTCCCATGTGTCGTTCTTTTCAATATGATCTAATTCTTCTTCTTTCATAGCTCTCATCCAATTTCCATCTTTGCAAGCTTCCACAACATCTTTAGGTTCAATTTTAGAAATTAAACATACCTCTTCAGTAGCTAGCCTTCTTCTAGTCATCACACCTTTATTTTTATCACCAATAATCTGATTTTCAGAATGATTCAATCTTACATACCTCGGGGTCTTCTGGTTATTCTAATTTTTAGGTCCCTGCACCTCTCCACTGGTAGCACCAACATCCAGATTGACAGTCTCTACTGGATCATTCTGCTTAAATTATTCAGTTTTAATAGGTGTTAGAACAATATGATGACCATCGTCATATCCGCATGCTTTGATTTTTTTTCCATAGTTCTCATCAACCTTCACATTTGCACTTTCCACTATCTTTCTCAATCTTTTATTGTA